>NC_136061.1:1794153804-1794437312 GCF_964261635.1 Lissotriton helveticus
GTTATAGATTTCACTGCGTCACTTCCATGACCCTTTCTTGCGTCAAAACGCCCCCTTGTATACATTATACCTGCCGCAGGTATAATGTGGCACAGCGGTTTACAAAGTGACGCATCTACCTAGATCCGTCACTTTGTAAATATGGCGCAACAAGGCGCATTTTTTACGCCGCTCGTGTGTCACCAAAAGTGACGCACCGGCAGCGTAAAAGTGACGCACAGCCTCATAAATTAGGCCCCTGTAATTTCTTCACAATATACTTACTATGGTCTATCTATTCATGTATACTATGTGAGGTGTGTTGGAACTATCTCACTCACCTACCCCATTGACTCCCAAGAGATAATATAAATCCAGCCTATTCTTCAAGAGCATAGTCTTCTGGTCATCTATTTTTTTTATTGAAATCAGAGATGTCATACAGATCTTGTCACATTTTTACGTATGGTTAGCAAATTTCCAAATTTCATACTGGCCAGAATAACATGTTGATATTTGCAGTTTCAATATAGATACATCGTTTCTACTACTTCCTAATCGTAGTTCCTTCGTAGTTATACATATCTACCCAATCCCTTGTCGCTCATTTCTCTCCATTCATGCTATGAGGGGTTCCCATATATTCCTACCTTTCCTCATGGCTCTTACCCCATAACATGTATACAAAGCGATTTCTTGACGACCTACATATATTAATCTATGCAGCCATTGAAAGTATGTGGGTGGCTCACTACCCTTCCATACCGTGACAACCAATAAACGTGCTATCGCCATTGTTAAGAACAGAAAGTCCCTCTCCGTCAGATTTAGATTTAACGGTATATCATAGCCTAAAATCATCAAAGTTGGAGTAATTTTGATCTCTTTGTTTAATAGCTGAAACCAGAATTTTTCAATACCCTCTTTTAGCAAGTTCAACTTTTCGCAGGAATAAAACATGTGAATACTATCTGCCAGGCCCATCTGGCACCTCAGACATTTATCCGCCTGTCTCTTTCCCCACCCAAATAGTTTGGCGGACGTATAATAGAGATTATAGACAGTTTTATATTGTTGGGCTTTGAGGTTGGCTGACATAAAAACTTTTATCCCGAATACTGATACCATATCTATATCTCCCCATCCTCGAGCTTGCTACCCCACTTAGATTCTATTTTAGCTATATCATCCGGTTTCTTTGCCAATAGCTCTTGATAAAAATCCTTGATTTTACTTTCTGTGTTTTTCATAATTTTTAATATAGGGAGCGGATCCATTCTAATGAGCCCTATAGGGAGCCCTTTGATTCGATTTTGTATTTGTAAATATTTAAAGCAAGAGTTTTCATATATGCCAAACCCTTGAGCTAATTCTAAAAAAGTCTTTCTTTCTGCATTGGAATAGAGATCTGCCAATGATATAATCCCCGCCTGTTCCTATTTTTTGGCCATTCCATCATACAGTGCTGATGTCAAAAGATCTGAATGCCAGAGTGATGTATACTTATTGTACCTGCTAATTTTACAGATCTTTTCCACTTTTTTCCAGGTCTTTAGCATGCTCTGAATGCATTTATATTGAGCTTTTTTATAATTCATTCTGTCAGTGAATTCATTGCACATTTTTGCTATTTCCTGACTGTGGTCTGGAGTTTCCGACAGGCAGCGTGCGTCTTGAGATTTTCTGTATGGGTTTCAAGCCTATGGTCTACTATGGATTGATAAATTGCAGCCAGAAATATCTCTTCCATCTGACACCCCGCTGCTCAGTTATCGCACAAAGATAGATCCACGGTTTCCGTAGCAAGGGAGCTGGGTTCAGGAGTCAAGGAGATCTCCCACATCAGAATTTTAGCTGTACCCAGATAGGGTGTCTTTTCCTTGTTTGTCGATTCTATTTGCAGCATAGTAGTATCCAAGTTTATTTCATCTGCATTTGAGGTGTTCGATTCATTCCATAGGCTAATTGTAGACCCTTCCAGAGATCCCAAGCTTGGCCCCCCAACTTGCTCGTCCTGCCTAGCTTGGTCATCCTCTGATAAGTCCGAGGACTCTGAAAGGGAGTCATATTGTTCACTCGAGTCGCCCTCTTTAAGGGTTTTTAGTGTGCCTGTGCCGAGATATCTTGAGCACATTCTGGGTCCACAGCTAATATTTCAAATCCTGTCTCTGGTATGTTCTGTTGTGGCTCAGAAATAAACTGACTTGGGGTCAGTATAAGTTCATTTTCCTTTCCGGGGTATGTTCTAATCAGCACATTGTCAGAGATATCACTCCCAGCCGTAGCGTGCACCATCTTCTCTCTGGTGCCTATAGTATCCCCATTGTCCTTTTTGGCTTTTGTAAACATTTGTGGGACTTTCTTTTTGAGTCCAGCTAGTGTTCGCCCCCCTGCATATGGCTACTCATGTCACCAATGGTACCTTCTCTGACTGCTTTGGTGTTAATACTTGGTTTGGACAAAGCCTCTGATCTGCTCCCGGCCACGGGCTCCGCCTGGCCGCGGCTTTTGCCACCACGGGCTGATTTTAGGGGCATAGTAGCGTAGTTCGCTGCCACTCACTTCAGTTCTAAGAGGAGGTAGGTCTTGCCTCTTTATTTCACAAAGCGCTGCCAAATTGTATATTTTCTATTGCCAGCATTTAGAACCAAAGCATCAGTCTTCTTCGCAGCACTTGATGTTGTGAGCTATTCTAATAGCTGCCCCCGGTAAGTGCCTCCTCCAAAACAGGCAAACAGTGTGCTTACCGGCGAGCTTTTTAGGTCGAGCGACCTATCTCAATGCGCATGCGCATTGAGCGGGAGCGAGATATATAGGGGCTTATCGAGAGTTTACCGAACTGGCGATTCCATGCAGTGCATATGCTTTTTAGGTCATTGCGCAAGCGCAAGCCCTAAAAAGCGCGTGCACAATGCCACCAGCCGCCTGCCTGCCTGCCTCGCATTACCACATCAAAGGCAGCCCTCCCAGCGCATTTCTCACCCCCTAATTATTCACGGACGGTCGGCCGTACTTTCTGTTTCACGGCCGCGTCTCCTCTTAAAACTTGTTTTTTTATCTTGCCTCCCGCAGCGACGCAACTTAAGATCCCACGCCCCTTCATGAGAGACCAAACGGAGTTTTTAAATGTACACCAAGCAGGTTTAGGCTCTGGGGTCGTGCACTCCTCATCGCCTGGGCGTCGTGCTTCATGTTTGAGCAAAGCACAGCGCATACAAACAATGGCGGGCGAGGCTTTTTTTCCTCACAGCAGGCTCCCTTAAATTTCAATTACTCATGGTTTTTTAACCAGCTCCGCACTTGCGCTTCAGCAGTAGTGCCGCTGCATATGTTTATTTTCAGCACCTTTCACTTTCAACAAGGCGGCGCACGCCTTTCTTTCAGTATGGCGCTTTTTTAAAATCTTGCCTCCCAAAGCAACACGACTTAAGATACCACGCCCCCTCATGTGAGACCTTCACACCCTCATCGCCACTCTCCCCGCTCCGCCCCCTCCCCTGCCCGCCATGTCGCATTTCTCCTCCCCCCTCCCCACAGCAATGCCCTCCGTCTTGTTCTCCTCCGTCGGCTGTTCCTTACCCCAGTTTCCCTTCCTCCTCGCCTCTCCTATTTCTTTATCTAAGCCCCTCGTATTCACTATAATACAGTCCACGTTGATTGAGCACAGGGTCAAAGAAAGGATTATTGTCATTATAATGGAAATGAAAACAAGGCATGCGCAACCCACCACCTACAACCCTTACATTAACATTTGTCAGTGATTGGTACAAAATAAGTACCCCTCTGTATATAATAAAAATGTCATAGTGCTGTGCTACATTTAGGTTCGCCGGTATAAATATTTTCTGTCGCCCCTCGTTTCTAATGCCTCTCAATCTCCCCTCACTCTCTCACTCTCCCTCTCTCCGTCTACCTCTCTCCCTTTCCCTCACTTTCCTCTCTCCTCTCACCCTCTCCTTCTCCTTCTCTCTCTCTCCTCTCTCCCCCTCTCTCTCCTCTCTCCCTCTCTTTACCTTCCCCCTGCTCTCCTTTTTCTCCCCCTCCCCATCTCCCCCTCTGCTTGCTCTCCTCTCTCTCCCTCCCTCCCCTCTCTCTCCCCTCCGTCCTTCGCTCTCGTCCTCCCCCTCTCTTCTTACCCTCCCTCTCTCCCTTTCCCTCAATTCCCTCTCTCCCCGTCTCCCCCTCTCTCCTCGTCTCCCCCTCTCTCTCTCCCCGTCTCCCCCTCTCTCTCTCTCCCCCTCTCTCCCTTTCTCTCTCTCCTCTCTCCCCTCTCTCTCTCCTCTCTCCCCCTCTATCTCTCCTCTCTACCCCTCTCTCTCTCCTCTCTCCCCCTCTCTCTCCTCTTTCCCCCTCTCTCCCCCTCTCTCTCTCCCCCTTTTACCCTCTCCCCCTTTTTACCCTCTCCCCCTCTCTCTCTCCTCTCTCCCCCTCTCTCTCCTCTCTCCCCCTCTCTCTCCCCCTTTTTACCCTCTCCCCCTTTTTACCCTCTCCCTCTTTTTACACTCTGCATCACTCTGCATCACCACATCATCACTCTGCATCGCCACATCATCACTCTGCATCGCCCCAGCATCACTTAGCACCACTCTGCATCACCACATCATCACTCAGCATCACCCCAGCATCACTCACCATCACCACATCATCACTCAGCATCACCCCAGCATCACTCAGCACCACTCAGCATCACCACATCATCACTCAGCATCACCCCAGCTTCACTCAGCGCAACCACAGCATCACTCAGCGCAACCACAGCATCACTCAGCGCAACCACAGCATCACTCAGCACCACTCAGCATCACCACATCATCACTCAGCATCACCCCAGCATCACTCAGCGCAACCACAGCATCACTCAGCGTAACCACAGCATCACTCAGCGCAACCACAGCATCACTCAGCGCAACCACAGCATCACTCAGCGCAACCACAGCATCACTCAGCGCAACCACAGCATCACTCAACGCAACCACAGCATCACTCAGCGCAACCACAGCATCACTCAGCGCAACCACAGCATCACTGGTTCAAATATGTTCTTTCAATGTTTCAAGCTGTTTTCAAGCTTTATTACAAATCACAAAAATATGTTAATATTTCACTTCTGTTCTTGGATTTTCATCACAATAAAAAACACTGAACATAATCTTCACGAAAGTTATTTACTAAAGTTTAAGCTATTGACATTACAAATTAAATACATTATTTAAATATTATTTAAAAAAATTAAAAGCCATTGTTAATTGTATTATCAATACATCTAAGTCACGTAAATACAAAACATGTTGCATTACAAATGCTATAGGTGTCAAATTTGCGAAAGTTATAACTATTGGCATTGTAAATGACAAAGCTATTAACTTAGCTATTTTAAAAAACAACACATAAATAAAAAAAAAATCATTTATAAGACCAATAGCTCAAACTTTCCTAATGCGAGACCTATTGCATTTCCAATGCTTGTTATGTATGCCACCTGGGACGCCGTCATATCCTCGCATCAACCTCAGGGAGTCAGCTGGCTCCAACTCAGACTCCGACCTCTCCCCCTAAACGGTGTATCTGACAGTCAGTTACAGGTTGTGCCTGCCGGCAGCTGGGGCGTCTATCGATCGATCTCCTGGCCAGACTCTAGACCGCCTCCTCCTCCTCCTCCTCGCAGGTGAGCAGTAAGTCAGGTAAATGGAGTGCGGAATTATCGCTGCCGTAGCCGCCGCCTTTGGTTACCGTTATGTGCCATTAGATGATTTATTTTCTTCGCGAAGAGATCATCGCTTTTAAGCTTTTTCGCAATGTTTGCAATTTTATGTTGAGATCTGTTGAAATCTACGGTAAATGCCACATCAGTATACCGCTAAAGCATTCCACCGTGAAGACTATCGAAGAAGGGGAGCTCAGTGAGGAGCTCATTGCTCGCACGTCCGACTAGCGGCCGCCATCTTTGCCTCTACCGCATACTTTACAGTCTTCTGGTCACCTAACAGATCTGTTATGAAAATAAAAGAAATGGCTGTTGCATTGGCTACTTCTTCCAACATTGTGTTTTGTCCCTCGGATGGCCTGCTCTATACCATTGTTGGGAAATAAAATGGACAAGAATTTGTTTGTTTAGGAGATCTTGCAGTGTCCCGCCATCTTTGGAGAGGGTGAACAGCAGAATGTCTGATAGCAGGTATGATGTAGAAAACCTCATTCCACTCCTGAGGTTGGCAAGTATAAGCTTTTGTTCCACAGATCAAATGAGCATATCTTTCCTGATGTCTATGTTTGTG
The DNA here is from genome assembly GCF_964261635.1 of Lissotriton helveticus. Classification (NCBI taxonomy): domain Eukaryota; kingdom Metazoa; phylum Chordata; class Amphibia; order Caudata; family Salamandridae; genus Lissotriton; species Lissotriton helveticus. The sequence continues at coordinate 1,794,160,059 of NC_136061.1, forward strand.
AGCCACTATACCAGTGGGAAGACAGTATATACATGGGGGTGATTTGAAAAGTGTAATCTCTACAACAGTGTCACACTCACTCCAGCCCACAATGGCACTCAGGGTGCCTTCTTTGTCGTGCTCAGAATCCAACCCCAATTCTGACATTCCAAGACAACTGGTCTCTGGCCTTAATGGGCAGGAGGATAATTATATTTTTCAAGGCCTGGGTAAATCTAGAGAATATGCCGGGACATTGAGGGAGTTTGTACCCATGATAAAACTAACCAAGGCAAGTTTTCTTATTGCTGAGGAGCACTCCAATCAAAGTAACTCTTCCCGGCTTGTCAACAGGCTAGTGAGTGCAGGTCCAACAAGACAAAAGGTAATACGTTTTCAGTATTTCTAAAGAAACATTTTGTACGTGTTATTCATTTTCAAGTAACAGTGGCTCTGCAAAAGGACTGGTTCAGTACAGGTATGGTTTTTGATAACTCCCCGTTCCACAAGAGTTATGTATCCCTCAAAAAGTCAGAAAGTGAGGGCAGTGGCAAACGCAGCAGGCCAGACCCACAGAGGGACTTAGGGGCAGATTTATGTTAACTGGCGCATCCCCAGGGATGCGCCAGTTAATGTGCGCCACAGTGCGCCACAGCTCCGCCACCCATGGTGCGCCACATTTATAATGCGGCGCACCATGGGGCAAAAACGGCACAGATGCGTGACGCATCTGTGCCGTAAAGGTGGCGCATTGCTGGAGTTGCGTCGCAAGCGCGACGCAGCTCCAGCAAGGCTCGGGGGTGCCCCATCTTAACAATGCTGCGTCAAGACCTACGCCTGCTTCAAGCAGGCGCAGGCTTTTGACGCAGCATTGGCCTGAAAGTGACTGAGTGAAATCTTATAGATTTCACTCAGCCACTTTTGCGAGGCGCACCTGCCCCGGAACGCCCACCCTGCGCCGGAACGCCCACAAGCGGCGCAGGGCTTTACAACGTGACGCATCTGCCTAGATGCGTCACTTTGTAAATCGTTCGTAGGGATGCGCCACGTTTACGCCGCCTTGCGTGACGCAACAGCGGCGTGAACGTGGCGCAAGTGCCTCATAAATCTGCCCCCCACTATCTAGGAGATGGCTGCTTCCCTTAGGTGGAGTTGGTAACGATGAGGTGTCCTGGAAGCAACATTGTGCAGCTGTGGAAATGCAGAGGAGGAGGGTGAGCGCTGGAGGTCCGACCCACCAGCAGATGACAAGGCAGTAACAGCTCTGGTAGAGGGCCCTTGTCAGGGACTTGATGCGGTCTGGAAGCAAGCAACGATAAGTCTCAGTGAGGTCCAATACACCTGCACTGGGAAGTGCAGCACAGCTCAGTTGGCAGATGAACAGAACATGATCGAAGCCATGCCAGTAAGACTGCAGCATGGTTTTCCTCGGATAAACCTTGGTTAACACCCAGTCGTTATGTTAAAGCTAGTGGCAGTCGTCAGTTGAACTTTCGGGTAAGGCAGCTTGAATGTGAGAGCAGAAATTGTAAAGACTGCATATTAGCTTTTTGCAATATTGGAAAACTTGTACAATATTGTAAAACTTGATCATCACTCAATTGTATGTCAAACTCAACTGCAGACGATTTGAGGGCAACTTTTTGAGCAGGCAATGCTTGGTTTTCTGTGTCGGTACATCCCTAGGGGACCAGCAAACTCAAGGCAGAACATCACACCATTTTAGTTGGCTCTCAGAACATATATTGGCTAGTTTATTTTTTAGGGTACTTGTTAGACCTGGCTTTCTCAGCGGGTTTATCCACAGACGTTTCCTTTTTGGACTCTTGTTTCTGACCCTGTTTTGTTGGTTTTATGACCCTGGGCACTTTACCACTGCTGATCAGTGCTAAAGTGCATATGCTCTCTGTGTAAATAGTTATTATGGATTGGTGTTCCCATAATTGGCTTATTTAATTTACTACTAAGTACCTAGTACAGTGCACTGTGTGCGCCCAGGGCTTGTAAGTCAAATGTTGCTAGTGGGTCTGCAGCACTGATTGTGCCACCCACACAAGCAGCCTTGCAAAGGGTTCTCAGACCTGCCACTGCAGTGTCTGTGCGCAGTCTGTTACTGCCATGTCGACCTGGCAAATGCACCCACTTTCCAGACCCTAACCTTCTCTTTTATTACATAACCCTAAGGTAGGCCCAAGGGATCCCTGTGGGCAGGGTGCAGTGTATGAGAAAGGTAGGGCATGTACTGATAACATGTCCTGATAGGGAACTACTGCAAATTTCACTTTTCACTATTAAAAGGCTATCTGTCCCATAGGAAAGAATAGGAGTTTATTTAACATCGTATAAATATATCATCCCATTGGGATCAGATGGGAAGGTGAAGTTTAGTATGCCTGAACTCAAGAATATCAAGATGCATCTTTTAGTAAAGATGATTTGTACATTCTGTGTTTGAAAATACCACTTTTAGAAAGTGCTTATTTTCTTGCCTAGTCATCCTGTGTGCCTCTGCTGGGTTGTGTATTGACTGTCTGGATTTGGAGTGACAGGGGCTGGGGATGTGCATTCACTGTAGCCAGCCACTGGTTGGGGGGGGGTTGAGGTGTGCCCTGCCTTCTCTGTATGAGTCAAGGCTAGGCTGGGCTGAATAGACCTGGGCTGCATTTAGAGAGGGGGTGGAGATTTCCTTTAACCTGAATGGGCCTGGTCTGCTTTACACAATGCTGTCTCCACCCCCTGCCGGGAAGGTGGGCCAGAGTGGACAGAATTGGTTTTGACTGAGCACAAGGCTTCTCTGCTACCTGAGAACAAAGAAAATTGCTGTATAAATATTGGGTCTCAGACCCCAGAACTTTAGATTACTTCTGGACTCAAGAGGACCCTCTCCCAAGGAGAAGACTGGAAAAGCTAAAGGACTGCCCCTTTGCTGTGTGCTGTTTGGGGTTGGCTTGCAGTAGCTGTTTCTGCCAAGGAGAGGAACTTTGTGTGTGTATCCTTCTTGAAGAGTGTCTCCAAGTGCTTGAAGTAGAGGTTGCTCCCTGTTCATGAAGTCTCAGGAACAGCAAAGACTTCACCATCACTCTGGGCACAGCCTCTGAAACCGCAGGTTTCAGGTGCCACAGAGAAGAAGAGCAGCCGACTCCATCACCGAGTCCGTCGCTGGCTCCGTGACCTGCAGGCACCACAGAAGGCACCACCGCAACTCGCAATGCAACCCTGGTCTCACCAACGCCCCTGGGCGATCGTCCATCATGTGGGCACTGCCCTCCTCACCGCCTCGCTTCACTCTGCTGCTCAGACCTCACCGACACCGTCTCTGCCCGCCTGAATATCGACAGGCTCCATCGACTGCACCATGACCAGCCAGCATTGCCTCAAGCACCACCTCACTCTGCATCGCAGCCCTGGTATCACCGACGCCGTCGGACGACCATCACCGAGTTGCTGCCTGCACCGTGCCGTGAGGGCACCGATCGCCGCACCGCTTCACTTTGTAACGCTGCCGCAATGGTTGCCCTGACCGACCCGTACCAACATGATCGGCTGCAACGAAAACTTACTGTTTACGAGTTTGCCGGCACCATAACGCAATCAGACTGAACTGTTGGATTCTGTTGCTTTCAGCACTACGGTAGCACTGGGCGGAGCTACCAACGTCAAGGAACTGTGTTTTTTAGATATTTCTACAATTTTAAGGTTATCTTGCAAAGTGCCTATTTTTCTTGAGTACTGTATGTTGGATTTTTGTTGTTTTGGTCTTGTTTGGCTTAGATAAAGTTTTACTATTTTTCTAAACTGGTGTGGTGTCCATTTGTAGTGTTTTCACTGTGTTACTGTATGCATGCACAAATGCTTTTCAAACTGCCACCAAGATAAGCCTGTCTGCTCGTGCCAAGCAACCAAGGGGATGAGCAGGGGTTATTTTAGACGTGAATTCCCCTTACCCTGACTAGGGAAAAGGCTCTTTTTCTGGACAAAGGTGCGAACCATTGCCAAATAGAGACTCCCATTTCAACAGTACCTTTTTTAACGTCCCCTTGGACGTTTAGGTGCATTGGAAGTACTGCTCTATTGCTAAGGCTTTACACATTTCCTGCACTACAGATTAAATGAAATCTGTTCACTGGTCACTTGATAGGCAACTTGGGATTCCAAAATGTGGAATAAAGTCCTTAAGTAAGCACTTTGCACCTGTGATGGCATGTGCTGTTGCGCAGGGTGTATCTTCCACCCACCCCAGACTATTACAAGTACATAAGAGTATGAAGTGCACCTCTAGATTTGGATAAAATCCATCTGCAGGTGTACACGGAGGGGGTGAGCAGCAGAGGTGGGCTTCCAGGCTTGATTAGTTTCCCAGCATTATGGGTCTCACAGATGACATTGGCATGACAATGATTGTAGGCCATAAAAGAAGGGTGCATACCAGTGAGTTGATGGGCACATAGCATGCCATCCCTACCTACAAAGGCAGCTCCATGATAGAATGGTGCATGGATGGGAGTAGAAATGTTGGTGCCCTGAGCTGTTTCTCCACCCTCCTCTGGGGATCCTTGCACACTTCTACTTCGAACTATATTGTTTCTCACTCTTCTAGGATCTTTCCTGGAACAGAGACAAATCTGTCAGGGAAAGTACAGGACACACATCAGTTTATACAACATACATAGCAGTATCAGCATTGCATGTCAGAGCAGCCTTTCTAGCGGTGATTTAGCAATGCATTTTCCTCTGGACACTTCTTCATGAGGATACTGGTGGGCAGTGCACTTGACCACTGCAACTTGCTGGGGTAACATCGAAGCCTTCAACAAATTCTGTACATATTGACCATTTTTATAGGGGTTACAGTAGATGTTATGAATCTCCTTATCAGCAAGAGGAGCAGGTGCCCAAATCAAGCCCCCCTGCCCACTTACCTGTGACTGGTCCTCCTACCAGTGTGTGCAATGAGTTCAGCAACCTGAGCAATTTCACATTGGGCAAGCTACAGCTTTAAACAATTTAAACATACAATACATACAGCATAACCTGCAACCAGGACACCTTTATAATTTCTAAGGCATGAACCATCAACAAAATACATTAAATCATAGCATGCTATAGGAATGCCAGTTACCTCAACATGGAGCTTGTTGAAACATGCAGCTACAATCAGGGAACCATGTGGTTCTCCCTCTTTAAGAGAGGGCAGCAGAGATGCCAGGTTCAAAGTGGGCCAGTGGACAAGCGTAATATGAGAATCAGACCATAAAATACTGTAAGTGTAGGCTAGGCCCAGGCGGAGGATTCAAATCCACCGGAAGAATCAGGAATTTTGGTAATTCTTGATTAATTCAAATTCTGCAGCTCTGCTAGTGGAATTAAATTATACATTGGTTTGAAAAGTTTAGAAACCACATGGGGTGATACAAGCAGTGGTTTCTCGACTTTAAACCACTGCATATACCACTTACCAGCCCCCTGGCATACTCTGCAGTAATTAAAAGCTTCAATCACTGCACAGTATGTAAGGGGCGAGTGCCAAGTGAAATGCTGTGTGGTTTCTGAAGTTTAGAAACCAAACCACTGCATACCACTCAGCGCCCTTACATACTCGGCATACCCTGCAGCGGTTAAAACTTTTCATCACTGCAAAGGCAACAAGTGTTATTTGGCTGCGCTAGTTACATTTACATTTACATTTCGTGGAACCTGTGGAATTTCAATGCAATTCCACATGATTCTGTGGAATCAAACTCCACAAATTCTGCCCACTAATAATGTAGGGAATCTGGCAGTGTAGAGGTGTAGAATTTTGGTAATGAGAAGAGCAACAACAGCATGGGGCACAACAACTATCAATGTGGATCTCAGTACAATCTTTTTTAGAGGCCACTACAAGAGCTCGGAGGTGTTTTTTTCTGTGCAGAACAGGATCGATTATATACAGTACGCCACAATACCCAAACAATATTCCTTTAGTGATTGGGGTATTTATTCACCCTATCTTTTCAATAACTCTGTTTTATATTTTGTGTAAGGAACTCACATCCTTATAGTAAAACACATATCAAAAGACATATACATATTTACATATATGTCAATTTCCACAACATTTAAAACATTAATCACAATTTACACTGACATTAGTTTGACATCATGAGCATAAATATAACACAAGACCAATGTATCATATGTATTCCAAAAGACACCACTGTGTTTTCGTTGGTGTTCCTACAATTCAGTCCATTATTTCCTGAATTATGCATGCATCCATATCAATATTTGCCATCTTAATTTGACATTGCCGACGCGTTTCAAGCCACACAATATTCTCAATGGGCTCTCATCAGGGCTTCTTAGTAATAGCACATTGGAAAAATCTATAACACAATAGAACGAATAATCACTCTTTAACCTCAACCCTTCTAGATATTTATGACATCCTTCACTTGCATTAAGTTCATACCTGCTGTTTTTTGTCTCTTAACCAATTCTGAATGACCAAGCAGCTCTCTGTATTTAGCAGTGGATCAACTGTTGTGGATCCTATACAAAAAAAAGTTTCATTGAAATACACTCGAACACAGCTATTCTTTGTAAGCCCCTTACGTATTCTTTTGCTCCACGTTCCTTAAATCACTGTTCTGGATATACTGAGGCAGCTGTTTTGATGAACTCGTTTTGGTATTAAACCAAATCTGCCAAAGGAAGCAACACTCTTATATAGCTTCTTGCTTCACCAATTAGCGCTTCATTTTTACATAATGCTGTTATTCAAAATGATAGTACTTTCGTACCTTAGTTATCTGTAGCTCGCGAAGCGTTTAAATGACGCTTCTCTGTAATCTTCCGCTTTTATCAATAAAGCTTGCATTTCTGTCAAAAAGAATGACAACGCGGATGAGGTTAAAACCCCGTTCAAACCTCGTACGGCATCCGTATTCAAACTAAGAATATGTTCCTCACCTCACTCTCCTTTCCTCGCGGGCAAAACTCCTTCCGTTATTCCGCACTGCCGCATCTGTTGACAATGTAAGTGTTTCCCTAGCGGACCTTCCGATTTTAGTGATGATTGGAGCCTGATTCCTGGGAGTTGCAGTTGACCCACTTTTATGCGTGGTTGATCACTCGTTTGTATTTACCGCACTAGCGTTAAATAATTACTGGCACTGACATTCAGACGGTCCTCTGGATTATAAATCACAAGGTGAAAAGGCAGTTAAAGTATTGTGCATATCAGCGTGATTTCTTCTATTTCCTATTTATTGCGCTTCAATACGTAATTACTAGACTTAACATTCACATCTTTTCTCGAACTATTAGACATAAAAAGTACATGGCAATTTCTATTATCATAGTTTATGCAATTCCAAGTACTTAACACATCAAGAATTCCACCCAATCCTTCTGAGATTTCTTTTCACACAACCATGTGTATAGCTGGACATCACACTCTTGATAGCTCTGCCATTTCGTTCAGTCCTGTAAGGACACTATTAAACTTCATTATCAAGTATGCCTCTTTGGCTAGCAGTAAAGAATCAACATCTGCCATTCTTTTAGATACATTCAATGCGACCAAAACAGTCCATTTAAAGTCACGCTCTGAATGTGCCACCTTTATGAAGTGGTCCACTATAGGGGCAGTACTCACTTTCTTCTTGATTGTAGATCTCTGTTGTTTTATTCTTTGAATAATTAGCTGGTTCGTTTTGCCTATGTAAATTTTACCACAAGGGCAAACCACGGCATACACAACATTTTTGGATTTACAATTAGTGAACATCGAATGCTTCCATTTCATTTCTTGGTATACAAACTCAGTACCTCCGATTGTAGATTCACAAGCAACACACTTTCCGCACTTGTGATGGCCTTCCATGGGTTTCATACCCCATTGTGTGCGCAGATCTTTTTTCAGTTCCTTTGTGAAAATGTCTGCCCTCACTATCTCTTGGCCTATACTCCTGTTTTTTTTCATTGCAAATAAGGGCCATGGGAATGGACATTCCAGATTTTCTAATAAATGCCAATTACGTAACACAATTTGTTTAAATTTATTTGTGTCTGGACCGAAGGTTGAAACACATACCAACCTATCCAGTGGCGCCTTTGCTTTCTTTTGTAGCAATGTTTCACGTGGCGTGAACCATGCGCGCTTCATGGCATACTTCAACATTTTCTTGGGGTATCCCCTTGCTTTCATCTGATCGCAAAAGGTCCCCGCATATAGATCAAAATCATTTTTGGTTGAACAATGTCTACGAATGCGTAGTAGCTGGCCATATGGGAGATTCTCCTTTAAACTCTTTGGGTGCGAGCTATTATAATGCAAAATCGTGTTTTTGTCTGTTTCCTTCTGATGTAGTGCCACTGTTAGTACATTCTCTTTTGGGACAACATCCACATCCAAAAATGTCAATTTGGGTTTACCCTTAGTGTAACTGAATTTAATGTCTTGGTGTCTAGAGTTCAACCACCCAAATAAACTATCTAAAGTTTCAATTGGAACGGACCACAAACACCAGACATCATCAATGTAACAAAGTCATTGCTTGACATTGCTTGAGAAGGGATTGTCATTGAAAATGAATTTGGCCTCATATTGGGCCATGAAGAGGACCGCCATCTCTGGGGCAAAAGGACATCCCATGGGGGTCTCCTTCGTTTGTAGGTAAAAGGCGTTGTCAAATTTAAAATAATTATTTTTAAGGGCTACCTCTGCCAGGCTATGTATAAACTCAGTGGAGACTCTGTGAGGTCTTGGTCTTTTCTCGAGATACAATTCAATGACCTCATGTGTTTCATCTTGTGGTATCTGTGTATACATCAAAGGTCACCATCCACTGTTCCTGTTCATCAAATTCTACCCCTTCGATTTTTTTGATGAAGTCAGTTGTGTCCCTCAAGAATGACTGGACCTCCATAAGAAATGGTTTTTGGAAAATATCCAGATACTTTGATATGGGCTCGAGCACAGAGTCACAACCGGAGACGATTGGACGTCCCAGTGGTTCAATAAGTCTCTTATGGATCTTGGGAAGGAAGTAGATTACTGGGACCCTAGGGTATTTTTTAGATAGAAATTCAAATTCCCTAGGGCCCAGCATACCTTGCTCGAGACCCTCCTTGAGGATCCCAGCAAATTGTTCTTGTATGGCTCTAGTGGGATCTTCCTTAATCATTTGGTAACATTCTTGATTTTCAACTTGAGTTGTTCCTTCTTTCATATACATTTCATGGGGCCAGATCACAAGGGCTCCCCCTTATCTGCTTGTTTTATCACTACTGAAGTGACATTTCTTAAATCACAGAGAGCCTTCTGTTGATTCAATGTGATATTTCTTTTAAAATACTTCCTTCGTTTTTCCAACTGGATCAATGAGGACATAACTTCCTGCTCATATGCAATGATCTCTTTAGGAATGCCATTTGAGATTGGAATGAATTTGGATTTATTAGCAAGCCCTGTGGCCTCAGCCTTGCCTTTATATTCCTTGTCTGTGAAAAATGCTTTAAGGCGTAAATTGTGTTACGTAATTGGCATTTATTAGAAAATCTGGAATGTCCATTCCCACGGCCCTTATTTGCAATGAAAAAAAACAGGAGTATAGACCAAGAGATAGTGAGGGCAGACATTTTCACAAAGGAATTGAAAAAAGATCTGCGCACACAATGGGGTATGAGCCCCGTGGAAGGCCATCACAAGTACGGAAATTGTTTTGCATGTGAATCTACAGTCGAAAGTACTGAGTAAGTGAAATGGAAGCATACGATGTTCACTAATTGTGAATCCAAAAATGTTGTGTATGCTGTGGTTTGCCCTTGTGGTAAAATGTACATAGGCAAAACGAACCAGCAAATTAATCAAAGAATAACACAACTCAGATCTAGAATCATGAAGAAAGTGAGTACTGCCCCTATGGTGGACCACTTCATAAAGGCGGCACATTCAGAACGTGACTTTAAATGGACTGTTTTGGTCGCATTGAATGTATCTAAAAGAATGGCAGATGTTGATTCTTTACTGCTAGACAAAGAGGCATACTTGATAATGAAGTTTATTAGTGTCCTTACAGGACTGAACAAAACGTCAGAGCTATCAAGAGTGTGATGTCCAGCTATACACATGGTTGTGTGAAAAGAAATCTTCGAAGGATTGGGTGCAATTCTTGATGTGTTAAGAAATTGGAATTGCATAAAATATGATAAAATAAATTGCCATGTACTTTTTATGTCTAATAGTTCAAGAAAAGATGTGAATGTTAAGTCTAGTAATTACATATTTAAGCACGATAAATAGGAAATAGAAGAAATCATGCTGATATGCACAATCCTTTAACTGCCTTTTTCACTTTGTAATTAATAATCCAGAGGACCGTCTGAATGTCAGTGCCAGTAATTATTTAACGCTAGTGCGGTAAATACAAACTAGTGATCAGCCACGCATAAAAGTGGGTCAACTACAACTCCCAGAAATCCAGCTCCAATCATCGCTAAAATCGGAAGGTCCGCTAGGGAAACACTTCCGTTGTCAACAGATGCGGCCGTGCGGAATAGCGGAAGGAGTTTTGCCTGTGAGTAAAGGAGAGTGAGTTGAAGAACGTATTCTTAGCTTGAATACGAATGCCATATGAGGTTTGAACGTGGTTTTAACCGCATTGTCATTTTTTTTTACAGAAACGAAAGCTTTATTGATAAAAGCGGAAGATTACGGAGAAGCGTCATTTAAACGCTTTGCGTACTACAAATAACTAAGATACGAAAATACTATCATTTGGGATAACACCATTAAGAAAAAATGAAGTGCTAATTTGTGAAGCGAGAAGCTATAAAAGAGTGTGGCTTCCTTTGGCAGATTTGGTTTAATACCAAAATGAGCCCCTCAAAACAGCTGCCTCAGTATCTCCAGAACAGTGATTTAAGGTATGTGGAGCAAAAGAATACGTAAGGGGCTTAAAAAGAATAGCTGTGTTCGGGTGTATTTCAATGAAACTTTTTTTTGTATAGGATCCACAACAGTTGATCCACCGCTAAATACAGAGAGCTGCTTGGTCATTCAGAATTGGTTAAGAGACAAAAAACAGCAGGTATGAACTTAATGCAAGTGAAGGATGTCATAAATATCTAGAAGGGTTGAGGTTAAAGAGTGATTATTCGTTCTATTTGTGTTATAGATTTTTCCAATGTGTTATTAGAAACCCTGATGAGAGCCCATTGAGAATATTGTGTGGCTTGAAACGCGTCGGCAATGTCAAATTAAGATGGCAAATATTGATATGGATGCATGCATAATTCAGGAAATAATCAACTGAATTGTAGCAACACCAACAAAAATACAGTGGTGTCTTTTGGAATACATATGATACATTGGTCTTGTGTTATATTTATGTTCATGATGTCAAACTTATGTCAGTGTAAATTGTGGTTAATGTTTTAAATGTTGTGTAAATTGTCATATATGTAAATATGTATATGTCACTTGATATGTGTTTTACTATAAGGATGCGAGTTCCTTACACAAAATATAAAACAGAGTTATTGAAAAAATAGGGTGAATAAATAACCCAGTCACTAAAGGAATATAGTGTGTTTGTTGTGATAAATCAAGTGTATAATCAAGTAGGATACCAGGTCCCCCCCTAGTTTTTGCATTTATAATTGGCCCTACCTGGGTCCTGTCTGTCGGGCCTGACCCCCTTGTTTGTTCAACAATACCCAAACAAGCATTTGTAATGCAATAGGTCTGGCATTTACGCTAGTTTGAGGTATTGGCATTGTAAATGAGAATGCCTTTTATTTATGTTTTGGTTTTTAAAACATAAATAAAAAGGCATTGTCATTTACTATTCCAATAGCTTAAACTCACCTAAATGCGAGACCTATTGTATTGCAAATGCTTGTTATACCAGTTGTTGGAGAAACCCCTTTTTCGTTGCCCTTTTTCCCTGCAAGGCTTACCTGCTCCTTGTGCTGCTTAGTATTTGAGCCCTACTTGTATTGCTCTTTTACAAGTTTTAGAATAAAAGATGCATTTTTGGAAGATTTTTTTTATTGATTTGAATTCCAGTTTTGGATTAGAAAATTTAAACTATGAATCCATAGTCCCAATTTTTTGTCGTGGCAGAGTGAGCGGAAAGAAAACATCTAGGCATTGCCCCAGTCCTTAACAGTAAAACACAGATAACTTTGACATCAGGATGAGCATAAAGACTGCTCTTTAAATAGTCCAAGAAACAGCAACTTACTGTAATTTTATCTGAAAACACACCCACCCACATTTAAACCTCTTTCAACGTACCAAGAAGCCTGAAACTGTAGTCCGTTTTCTGCTGCTTCAAGATGAAGTCCAGATGTACCTTTCAAATCTAACAACTGACCATTTCATGTCTAGGAATCACATTGTGTTCACAGTCACCAGTAAGAAAGAAAGATCCTGAACACCCGGGTTCACAAAGACAGCTGATGACTTGAGAGTAATTCATTATGTGTTGGGCTTAGACTGGATGTGGACCCCAGGAGCACGGGTTGAGCTGCGAAGGTTAGAAATCTTCAATTACAAAAATGGGATGCAGCATAAAATAAAGAAGTGCAATTAGGCTGGTGTTTTTCATGTTAGATCACCCAAAAGTCATGGCTTGGACAGTCACCGTTTGCGGTCAGTCTTGAGTTAAAATGAGTTCAGACACAGCACACTTTTTTTAAAAAGAACTTTATCACTGCTTTGGTGCAAGTCAACATTTGCCCCCACTTGTGTGTTGCGATGCAAAATCAAAAGACTTCCCTTTCCATTTCTTTCCGTTTTGCCATTGCGATGAGCGCTTTCCAGTGAGCCAGGAGACGCACAATTGAAGAAAAACAGCCACAACTTCTTCTATGGCGAGTAGCCTCAGCCCGACACAATGCACTAGGGTCCGCAGCGTCCAGAGCATGGTTGGGTCATAGTCGAGGTGCTGCAGTCCTGTTGTTGGGAAGGCCAGTCTCCCCATAGTCTCGTAGGGCTCATGTTTCCACTTATGACACCACCACAAAGATGTGACCGTCAATTAAAAATGCGCATAATGTTTTTGGCTCTCTCTGAGGTTTTCTTGAAACATTACTACACCGATTAAAACAAAATGAATTCAAATAGTTTAGATTTCAAATCAGTTAGTGTGTGGACTCTGAATAATACTTGAACGAAATAAGCATTAGGGAGAGTGGGACTAGCACTGGCCTTATGTAGGCAGAGAGAGACAAGTATTTTGAATGAAAAACAAATGGCCCCTGTGCGCCCCGCTGTTTAAAACAAGTCCGGCAGTGGTGCGTGCGCACGCAGTCTGCTCTTTTTGGAAGCACATACTCATGCTTGTGGCGCGCCCCTGCTCGCTCCCGCAGGTGGATGCCACCACAAGTATGTGCTTCCAAAAAGAGCAGAGCGACGGCTAAAGGTCCTCCTATGCAGCGCATGCGCGCTGCGTAGGCGAGACCTAAAAAGGTTTACACCTGGGAAATGGTCACTAGATGGAGCAACTTATGAAGGTCTTCAATATGCTCAGGTGACATATGGTGCTCACCAGCTGAGATTTCATGACCAAGGTATTGCACTCAGGGGAGGTAAAGTGATATTTCTTCTTCAAATCATTGTACCCTTGTTAGACCAATTCATTGGGGAAGTAGAGTGATGTACCTTGCAGTGATCTAAGGCAGCATGTGCAAACACCATGTTGTCAACATACTGAACCAAAATAGTCCCCCGGGTGAAGATCAACATGTCCAGATCTTTCTTTAAAGCTTTGGTAAAGATTAACGGAGATGCCATAAGTCCTTGAGGGAGCCTCCACCAAGAAAGTTGAGACCAACTGACTGAGAGCTCGAAGAGTAATTGACTCTGTTTGAGTATGGGGATAGAGAATAAGGTAAAAGAAAGGTCTACCACGGCAAACCACACAGTATTTGCGGAGATGCAAGAAAGGATGTGGCAGGGTTAGGGAACACAGGATAGCAAGGGATAACCATATTATTGGTAACATGCAGATCTTGCGCAAGGCTGTATATGTTGGTCTTTCCCGCTTTCTTAACAGGGAGGATTGGGGAATTGCATCTACTAACAGTTGGTACTATAACCCTGTGCTTAATAAGGTATGCAACTACAGGGCACATCCCTTCCTCTGCATCAGGTTTAAGGAGATATTAAGGGATTCAAGGCAGCGTCTTTTGTGTTTTGATCTTGATCTTCATGGGTTCCATTGAGGCTATAAATCACACATCATTGCCCCTGTGGATTGCAAGGAAGAAGGCACCTGGGAAAGCATATCAGTTAACTCGGGAGGCAATTCATTGTTATTCACACTAGGTTGACAGTTTGTATTTTATCAGAGTAAGGCAAGCACTTCATTTTCACAGTGCTGAAGTATATTGAGGTAGACACCAGAGGTGATACAGAACACAGTGCAATTAAGCTTGCACATATAAGGCAGTACATGGCATAGGACCCAGGTTCCTTACCGAGGCATTTCAGCTCTATACTCCCAAGAGGCAATTAAGATCGGCTAACACCAGCCTCCTCCCTGTACCGCGTACAAGAACTGCCACTTGGGGAGACAGGCGTTTTCTGGTGGCCACTCCAAAACTCTGGAATCTCTTGCCACTGGCCATTAAGACCGCCCCGAACCTGATGAGCTTTCGCAGGCTCTTAAAAACATGGTTGTTCAACCAGTAAGATGATGGTTGATTCTAGTAGCTCCACTGCGCCGAGACACCCCAGGGTATTTGTTGCGCTATAAAAATCTCGAAAATAAATAAATAAATAAATAAATCCCAACCCAATAGATTGGCAGTGAGGGGGTTGAGTAGGAAAGCATGTTGATTGGTAATGGGTCAGAGGGAGATAGAGACAGGGTCAGAAATGTGATGGGCAACACGTTGATTAGAAATACCAACTGCATCTATGGACAAGCCTAAGAGAGGTAATGATGGAAGGCAGAGCAAGTAATGCCAGAGTCAATAAGGCATGTAACCTGTTTACCCCTGATCAAGCAACCAACATTGGGATAGTTCTGATTTAAAGGAAGTAGAGCATTCGGTACGGTTGGAACCTTTTGTGTTGTCCTAAAACTCAGAATAGGAGTTCTGCTAATTTGGTTAAATTCAGATGAATCAGCAAGACTGGGCACTTTGGGACAGTCTCTTTTACAGTGACCAAATTGCAATAAACAAAACACAATCGTACTTGGAGCTTCTCTTCTGCCCTTTCCTTTTTTCCCCTTCCCACTCTCCTTCCCCCTAGTTCTTCCCTAGCCTCCCTCATTTGTCCCCCCCATGAGGGGCCCTTCACCCTTCCATTTCACATTTTGCTGCTTGTTCCGCAGCTTCAAAAACTTTAATTAGGATTTAATTTTCTCTTTCTTTTCTGTGAAGCCATGCAGCAGTTTGCGACAATTAGTAACTCTGATAATTCCTTAGTTAGCCATCCAATGCATAATCTCATCAACTGACTCCTACCTCTGAACAAAAAAGCACCTTCCGCCTCCCAAGCCATTTTCCCGAGCCATCTCTGAGCAATGCCTGAGTATTTCTCAAACATTTCCTTAAGCCTGTCTTGATAATCTTGTGACAACTCCTCCTTATTCTGTTTTCAATTTCAAATCTTAGCCCAATCTGTTTTCACTAGCGCAGATCCTCAGCCGCATTCAACAACGCATCCTTTATCACAGTGATACTCAAAGTTCGGCCCTCTTGATCTTTACATGTGGCTCCCCTGGTGAACAGTAGCACAAGCTGCTGAGCACTAATATTCAGGATTTGTTTTTAAATGGGCAATTATTTATTAACCTGTAAATAAATGCTTGCCCATTAAAAAAAAAAATTGCCCTCCATACACAGTCCATGACCCATCCAGACCCAGTGGAAGGGGTGTGGCGCAGCGGCCAGGGCGACTGACTCCGGAACCTAGGGGTTCACGGTTCGATCCCTGGGCCGGAGGCAGATCAGTCCAGCACCACTTGACTCTGGGCAATAGCTCGCTTAATCTTCCGGATGGCCCCCAGCGCCTTTACACCTTCGGGTAATTGTTTGCGCTTTACAAATACTGGACAATTACATTTACCGCTACTGCTGTCCATGATGGCATCAGTACGGCACTCGCTCACACCACAGCCATGCTTTGTGGCCCTGGGCAAATGTTGGTGAGTACCCATGCTTTATCATATTCAGAGAAGTGTGGCTCACTGGTTAGAGGAGGCAGACCCGGACGTTGAGATCAGACCCGGGACCAGGGTTCAATTCCCAACGCGGCAGGGTCTTGAGGCCAAAATGTCCACGGACTCGGTAATTCTCGCTTCGGTGCCTACTCGAATCACAGGTTCACACTCTGCAACTCTGGGCAATAGCTTGCTTAATCTCCACTACGGCCCCCCCGCGGCGGGATGCCTGGCTTTCACCTTGGGGACACCCAGTAGGGGCTATCTCACAGGGAAAAACCAGGACGGGTTCCCAATGCAAAGCGCTTTGAGACCTAGCGGTGATATTGCGCTATATAAAAACCTATCCATCCAGAGCCCAATCATTTCTGTGGTCCAGACACACCCATGCTGACTTTTCTACCAATCGATCTCTCACATCACTTGAGACCACCAAACATAATAATTTTTTCACATTTACCCAATTCGGAATATGCCCTTTGAACACACTTTGCAATTTTTCATA
The DNA here is from genome assembly GCF_964261635.1 of Lissotriton helveticus. Classification (NCBI taxonomy): domain Eukaryota; kingdom Metazoa; phylum Chordata; class Amphibia; order Caudata; family Salamandridae; genus Lissotriton; species Lissotriton helveticus. Next base: position 1,794,176,709 of record NC_136061.1, read on the forward strand.
GAAATGGGTTGGGTTTTTTCTAATATTTAGGAACTGTTTCTGAAAACTCATTCAGTCAGAATGAGTGTAAGGGCCTTGGACAGCAATTCTATCTCTGACTGAACCATAGTGACATTTTACATTCATCCTTTTAAGGTCTGTGCATCGGGCCCTGGCACTCCTGCTTGTATTACCCGGCTCCGCATTATTTCTATAGCAACTCACTTTATACCATGTATTTGCATACCCTCAATCTTGGTCTATAGACTCCTCTCAATTCTACTTACCCAAAAGTCTACTATCCCATTGTCTCCTACCCAGATTAAATTCTTTGTGCATATTTAACCCAATACAGACAAAGCAAGACAATACAAGCAATGCAATCAACCAAGGCAGCAAAATATAAGTTCAGTTATATTTCACCTAGATTAGGTTCAACATGCTTATGTTATTGAGTTGAATCATCAGATCCAACACGTCCTCCACTACTGTCCTGGAGAAATTTACCCCTTACCGCTGCCCCCTGCAGTTGTTTGGAGTTTGGTCCGGCACTTCCCTATTTCCCTAGCAAAGAGGATTTAAAGCACACAAAGCCCCAGTTTCTGAATAAGAAAAGTAAGCATTCAGGATAGCACATAGACGTCTAATGTGTTTAATGCAAAAATATCCAACAACCATTCAAAAATGGGCAAAGCAAAAGCCATGCCAATTGACCAGTGCCTCACCCTCGATCAGTTGAAGCAGTATTACTCTAATCCATACATTTAAGAACCACAGTTATACACTTTTTCTCAATGTGAGTGAATGGAAACGAGTAAACGTAATAGAAATTAAACTTGTAAGCAAGCACTAATGAGCAGGTGTCAGGATCTTCTGATGAAAAGAATAAGAAGAAACATTGGTCCATTGATACATCTAACAATCACAAGAGCTGAATCTACAGTTTTCTAAAATACCCATTTCGTTGTGCCACTTTAGAGCGAGGCCAAGCTTTGCTAAAATGATTCAGCAGAAGTGCAGTGTACGACATTGTTAGACCTGGCATATTTTGGCGTGGTTTTTGCTGTCTTTTTGCTTCTGACTTATGTGCTAAACTTTGTTTTTGCTGGTTTTAGAACTCTGGGTACTTTACCACTGCTGACAAGTGGTAAAGTGCATGTGCCGTGTGTCTAAAATGTAATGGTATTTGGTTTCTTCATGATTGGCATATTTGATTTACTAGTCAGTCCCTAGTACAGTGCATTGTGTCTGCCCAGGGCCTGTAAATTAAATGCTACTAGTGGGCCTTAATATGTTCAAAACAGATTGAGGGAGCGACTAAGTTAAACCATGAAATCAAAAGGTTCACAGATGTGAGTTCCAAGAATGTTCTTTAATTTGATAGTTTTCAACAGAGATGATGACGATCAATCAGTAGTTCATCTTCATTTTGTCATAAGTCAATATACATAATAAACAGCCGACTCGTTTCGTCCACAGACGGACATCATCAGGGCTGTAAATTGCCAAAAAACATGAGAAAAAATATAATATTAATCACCTGTGCATGCCTCAATGACAAAAAATGCATCAAATATTACAATATTTTTAAAGTTATCCGTAAGAAATATTAAGACCCCTGCCTATATAACATTCTTTTAGATTATTGACAAGTTTATTACCTAATATTGCTCATAATTATACAATTTTTTTTATTTTTTATATATAACCTCAAAAAGATCCTAAACCCTATACACAGACAAAAATTCATAAAGTGAATATACTTACTATCACATACTAATTCAAACACATGTTTCTTTGAAGATACAAAGGGATTCATACTAATTCCATTTCATCAAAAATAGCGATTATGTACAGAAAAGAAAATGTTTCCCAATACATAACTAAATAACTTAATACAATATCTGAACTTATACTGACCGAGACACATGTAAAAACATATAATTAGATAGTTTTCAACAAAAGTGATGACAATCAACCAGTAGTTCATCTTAATTTTGTCATAAGTCAATATACATAATAAACAGCCCTTCTTACCTAAGTACATCTTACCTGAAAATAACACTTATATTAGTATCTTTGCCTGAACTTCCCCTTTTCCAGAATTAATTCTTTTCCTTTAAATCACTGTAAGATTGTCTGTGTATAGGGTTTAGGATCTTTTTAAGGTTATATATAAAAAAATAATTTTTTTGTATAATTATGAGCAATATTAGGTAATAAACTTGTCAATAATCTTCAAATAGGTTGTACTACAGTTGGATTATTCAAATACTGAGACAAGATTTCGTTTTTTTGAAAAGTACAAGTTAACAGGAGGTAGGCTGAATACTTTATTATTATTAATACTTATCTTTACAGTGAGCTCAAGGGTGTGCGTTCAAATGTTCATCATAAACATGCTTTTTATTTTTGTAGAATGTTATATAGGCAGGGGTCTTAATATTTCTTACGGATAACTTTAAAAATATTGTAATATTTGATGCATTTTTTGTCATTGAGGTATGCACAGGTGATTAATATTATATTTTTTCTCATGTTTTTTGGCAATTTACAGCCCTGATGATGTCCGTCTGTGGACGAAACGCGTCGGCTGTTTATTATGTATATTGACTTATGACAAAATGAAGATGAACTACTGATTGATCGTCATCATCTCTGTTGAAAACTATCAAATTAAAGAACATTCTTGGAACTCACATCTGTGAACCTTTTGATTTCATGGTTTAACTTAGTCGCTCCCTCAATCTGTTTTGAATATATTATGGACATTACTGGATTTTTTCGGTGGATCCAGATGAGGTGTTGAGCAGACATTGTATCACTAATATTTTCTCTAATCATTGGAAATAGGAATTTAGTTTTTGTCTGTGCCAATCTAGTTACCCTCACCGTTTTTTCGTATATGAATATATGCTACTAGTGGGCCTGCAGCACTGTTTTTGCCATCCACATGAGTAGCCCTTCAAACTGATCTCTGGCCTGCCACTGTAGGGCCCGTATGTGCAGTTTCAAACTGCCATTTGGGCCTGGCAAGTTCAACTTCTTGCCAGGCCCAAATACTCCCTTTTACTACATGCAAGGCACCCTTAACGTAGGCCCTAGGTAGCCCCATGGGCAGGGTGCAGTGTATTTAAAGTGTACGACTTGTACTTTGGTGTATTACATGTCCTGGTAGGCAAAAAACAAGGCATATCTCTCCCAAAGGTTAGCATTGGAGCTGCCCTGTAACATCTCACAAGTGTATCTTCCAATTTGGAGCAGATGGAAAATTGGAGTTTGGTGTCTCTGCACTCAGAATTTAAAAAAAACATTTTTTAGTGAAGTTGGTTTTAAATTGCAGGTCTGAAAATGCCACTTTTATAAAGTTGATATTTTCTTAACCATTCTGTGCCCAACCTGTCCCTAGAATATACGTTTGGGTTGGATGCAGTTGGAGTATGTGAATTGTAATTGCATTTATATAGTGCTTACTACTCCAGACAAGATATTAAAGTGTTTTTCGGCGAGTAGCATGCTACTCTGGAACCCAAAAAGTATAAGTGGTGAATTAGTAACGGGAAATATGAAATGTGAGTCTGTTAGTTGGATTGAGAAGAACAGTGGAGGGATAGAAGAGGGATGGGCCTAGAAAGAGTTTATAGCTGATAGCAGTAGAGTAAAGGAGAGATGGAGGCGGGAAGAGTCCCTGGAAGTGGATTAGGGAGAGAGATCAGGTATCGGATGAGTCTAGGAGGGCTACATGAGGGAAGGGTTTAGAAAGGCTTGTTTGGGAAATCTGAGTAGTAAAAGAGGAGGAGTAGAGGACGGAAGAGTCTAGAAAGTGTTATTTTAGAGATCATAGTAGTAGAATGGGATTTGGGATGCGTCTAAGAGTGGCGGTAGAGGATATATTGAGAGAGGTATGGGGTGAGTAATAGGGTAGTGCTTTGGAGATGCTGAATTTGGAGTAAAGTAATACATATAAAGATACAAAAGAACATGGAAGGTAAATATGTATAAGGAAGGTACTATATCTAGATTTAATTAGCATTTAATAAACTCAGACTTTCATGTGTTGCTGTAATTTAAGCTAATTTATTTGTTTTATTGTTTTTTCCTTTTTTCTCCTTTTAATAATTCAATGGTGAAGCAATTGTAGATAAATAGGTATTATAAAAACGTATTTATGCAGTGACCTATATACATGTAAAACATAATATTATAAGCATAAGTAATATGCACAGTTGGTAAGCAGATATAATGAATATCTATATATTTATCAATATAATTACTATACACATTTATACAAAGCAATACACATATTTAGATACATACATATAATCCAAGTAAATGCATATATTCACAATGATTTGCTGTACATATATGATTGAGTATGTTGGTTATGTGTGGGAGAGCCAACTCTTGAGTAGTCTTCTGAAGATCAGATACTTATCCTTTGATGTTATGTTTGGTGGTAAAGAGTCCATAGTTTGGCTGCTTGATCAGAGAAGGATGTGCCACCTAGGGGTTTTTTCTTGTATGGTGGGATTTTGAGGTGAGGTGCCAATCTAGAGCGGAGGTTCCTTTGTCGAATGCTTTTGGTGATTTTATTCCTGATGAAGAGAGACCCTGTGCCATGTATCGCTTTGTGGGTGATACAAAGCATCTTGAATGTGGATCGTCTGGCAACCGGTAATCAATGTAGGGCCTTCAAGGCAGGGGAGATGTGGGCTTGTGGCTTTACATGTAGGAGTAGTCTGGCAGCGGAGTTCTGAATCCGTTGTAGTCTTTTCATAGTTGTTAAAGATGATCCGTGGTAGAGGCTATTGGTGTAGTCGAGTTTAGTACAAGAGAGATAATAGCCTGGATCTTGTGTGGAAATCCTAGGTGGGGTAAATTGCATCACAGAGTTGGAAAGGAGGGCTCATAAGCCTGGTAAGGACAATATTAACTCAACTTTAACTTTATTCGGTCATTACGACTATCAAAGTGCAAGTGCATACATTACAGAGGTTCAGTTGATACCAATGTAACCGTTGTACAATCAAAATCAGAATTTGAATATAGTGTTAAAACCAGCAACATAGTATGATTATTAAAAACGACGATAAAAAAATAGATAAAACCCATAATAGGCCTTCTAGTAATATAAAAATAAACCCACACAGGAATTTGAAGACAGTGCAAGTGCAAAACAGTACAAAGGTACAGTACAGCCAGAGTAAGGATAATACGTTCATAATGCTAGCTTTGGGTTGGTTAGCAATTAGCTATAATTTACTAAACAGCTAAAAAGAACTATTAAATAGGACTACAAGATAAAAAAAGATTTAGAATATGGTAAAAAAAAGGTAACAAGAAGATTAGGCTGGTATGCTTTTTTTTTATTGCATAGCTCCTAATGATCCACATTTCACCCATGAAATTTGCCACTGTGAAGACTATTAATGGCCTAGGATCTGTTTTTAATTCAATTCATTCTTTATTCGGATAAAAGGATATCCATAAAAGTGCAAAATAAAATACCAGCACGAATATACGTTAAAAAACACTAACAATCAATACATGCATAAATAAATAATTTAAACAGTAAGCACATGGCTAAAAACAGTAAGCACACAAAAACATATACATAATGCAAGAATCAGCGGCAAGTTCATCATAGGCTTGTGATTTAGTTAGAGCCAATAACAAAAGTATTCCTAAAACAGTGAGGATCATAAAATGTAGCAGCATAATATAATAAAGTGCAGACAGTTTAACAGATAGCATAGTGCAATAAAGTGCATACAAGTACGTTATGCGACCAACATTGGGGTCAACAATGTCAAAGAGTGCAATCAGGACTACTTATACAGTGCTCATGGAGGCACGAGATCGAACAGCCAGCCTCAAAAAGGTGCTAACACGAAGGGTTAGATTTTCCCCATTAAGTGTGACAATATCCCTATAGGCCAGCTTAAAATCAGTAATAGCTGAGGCCTTAAAAAAGGGAATCAGCAGCTGTTTGCTATATATTTGGTAGAAGTTACAGAAAAACAAAAAGTGTAACATGGATTGACTACCACGATTTCCACAGGGACAAGGCATTTGCTCAAGATTGGTATTAAAGCCCAAGGGGAAGCAAATTTACAGGTACATGCATCATTGTTGCCGTTTGCGATTCCTTAATTGTGAAAATTAAGGAATCGCAATTAAGGAATCGCAAACGGCAATGCATCAAAAACTCGCAATTTTTTTAGTGATTCCTTATTATTCCTTAATTGCGATTCACAATTTGCGAATCGCAATTAAGGAATCCCTTCCCATTGATTCCTATGGGCCAAAAGGCCCATAGGAATGAATGGGAAGACAATCTCAATTAGCGATTCGCAATTAGCTAATCGCAAATTGAGATTGAGATTTCAAGGGTGTCCAAAGGACACCCTGTTGCACCCCTGAAATCAATCTATGCACATATGTTGTGCACACACATGCCCTAAGGGCATGTGTGTGCACAACATAACAGTGTGAAAAAAGCACAAAAATGCATTTTTCAGATTTTTCGCAAATTACCATGAGGTCCAACCTCATGGTAAATATTTCCTCCTAATTGCGAATTCGCAATTTTTAAAGATGTCATGCATTGCATTTAAGGAATCGCAAATTGTGATTCCTTAAATGCAATCGCATTTTTAGAAATCGCAAAAAAATAATTTTATTTTTGATTGATGCATCCCAAATAGTGATTTAGGAATCGCAAACGGCCGATTTTTGCGATTCGCACCGTTTGCGATTCCTAAATCGCTTGATGCATGTGGCTGTTAGAATTTTTTTTGTAAAATTTATTTTTATTCAGATTTTGCAGGAAACGGAAAAAAGAGGAAAGTGAAAGAAAGAAAAAAGAGTCATACAAGCGACAATTCCGCCAGATGTCCCTCACAGGGGACGCTGTAGAGAGCCCTCAAAGAAACAAATGGGAGGTTGCAGGGTGGGGTGGCATGACATGATAACAGAGTTCAGTTCGTAAGTCCAATGCATGCCAAGGATTTCTAGGCATAAATCCGTGCGTGGCCTGGTGGTCGGCAGAGGAAAGAGCGCTGCAAATGATTCAGGAGTCTAACATCCCCCGTAGGCTAAGTAGCGTCGCAACAATTAACAAACCCCATTCCCAACTAGTTCCCCCCCCTCTGGTGGTGGCAACAACAACACTCTCGTGCAATACAAAGCTCCACAGTTACGCAATCTGATTAAACCTGGAAGTGCGCGGAATGTGGGTGGGCAGACCGCAGATGGTAGGCCACGTGACAAGAAGCGGACCAGAGGACCCCATCGGAACAGAAAGTTTTTAAAGTTGCCCAGGAAGATGTCCGCCATTCTCTCCATGCTCAGTAGACCCCAAAGTCTCGCATGCCACAGTGACGAGGCTGGGGCCTGTGGCTTCTTCCATGCTGCCGCCAACGTAAGCTTGGCGGCCCCCAAGCAAAGCCACAAGATGCGTTTATCCGCTTTAGTTTGATGTTCTAACATCAGATCACGGAGTCCCAACAGGACATGAGCCATTGAGTCCGAGATCGGATACCCCAAGATATCCTTGATGTGGGAAAGAATTTCAGCCCAGAAAGGGCGAATGATCGGGCAGTCCCACCAGATGTGGCGGAAATCCCCCAGTAGGCCACAACCCCTCCAACACCTATCCGAAGAAGCTGGAAATATGCGGTGGAGCTTGGACGGGTAAAGATACCAATCGTGCATGGTCTTTAAGTGGGCTTCCCTAAGATTCACCGAGTGATTGTGCGTCATGATGTCACTCCAAAGATGCTTCCATTTGTCGTCAGAGACGTCACGGCCCAGAAGGACCTCCCAGTGTTCCATGTAGCGGGGGCGTGGAGAGACCGTAGTGGCCAGCAGCAGCCCATATAAGAAAGAGATTGTCCCCTTCATAGTGGAGGTGCGGAGAAGAAAGGACTCGAATGGAGATAGCGGCCGGGTAGCGGCCTCGCTCACACCCGATGACGTAGCCCAATGGAGAAGTTGGTTGTGGCGAAAGCGCTCAGTGACCGGAACCCCATAGTCACGCATGCAGTTATGAAACGTGAGTGGAGCCACCCCATGGAACAGATGCGTGAGCGCCCTACAGCCTCCCTCTCTCCACAGCCTGAAGGGTCCCTCCTGCAGTGCCGGCGGAAAGGCCGGGTTGAAGTGAATGGGGGTGAAGGGGGATGGAAACTTGGTCCAGCGGTCATCGCCGTTGACCGTGTCCCACACCTTTAGGACTGTGCTAGTAGGAGTGCTAATGTAGGCATTCTTAGGCCGGTCCACTTTGGGTTTCCAGATCAAGTCCCAGATCGACCTCCCAGCCACACTCCTATCCATATGTAGCCAGTGCTTCTCTGAAAGCTGCTGGGAGCATTCCACTATCACACGTAGCTGCGGGCCTTATAATATAAGAGCATGTCAGGGAACCCCACTCCACCCTCCTTTCTCGGTCGTCGCAGCGTTGTGAAAGGGATACGTGCCCGTCCACCCTGCCAGACAAATCTCAGCATCAAGGTTTTTAAGCGCCGAAAAAAGTCCATCTCTATAGGAACGGGAAGGGCCTGGAAGAGATAAAGGAACTTAAGTAGGAGGACCATCTTAAGGGCATGGATCCTGCCAAGCCAGGAAAGGAATTTCGGTTTCCACCGGTCCAGGTCAGCTCGTATCGCAGCTAGCATGGGGGGGAAGTTAGCCGCGAATAAGGACCCTACGGTAGGTGTCAGGCGTACTCCCAGGTATAACAAGGAGGCAGATGCCCATCGGTAAAGCCGTGAGCAAGCGTACTCGCTCCACTTCCGCTGGGGGGAGAGTCAGGTTTAGTATGTACGACTTGTCAAAGTTGACCTTGAACCCTGCCACCGCCTCAAAGTGGGAGAGCACCTCCTGAACATGCGGCAAGGAGTGGGCCGGATCCCCCAGTGACAACAGCACATCGTCCGCAAAGAGGGAAATTTTGTGCTGCTCACCCGTAAAGGGAAGGCCCTTGATCTGTTCCCTCTCCCGTATCGAAAGCGCCAGGGGCTCGATACTCAAGGCAAAGAGGAGAGGGGAGAGGGGACAACCCTGCCTCGTACCCCGGGAGTGAGGGAAGCAAGCAGACCGATGCCCGTTAATCAGCACCCTCGAGCTAGGGCTGCTGTAATTAGCCCGAATCATTGTGAGGAACGGGTGCGAAAAGCCAAAGGCGGTTAGGGTGCGAAACAGGAACCCCCAATCGACACGGTCGAACGCCTTCTCCGCATCCAGCCCCACCAGTATCGCCGGAATGCGAAATCTGGTGGCATTCTCTATCAAGTGCATCACTCGCCGCAAGTTGTCATGTGTTTGCCGCCCCTTAATGAATCCGGACTGATCCGGATGGATAATGGCCGGCATCAAATCCTGGAGCCGGCGGGCAACAATAGAGGAGTACAATTTAGCATTCACATTCAGGAGGGCTATCGGGCGGTACGACGCGCACTTGGAGGGGTCCTTCCCTTGTTTCGGGATCACGGTTATCATGGCCTCGGCCACAGTCCCAGAGGTCTTCCCAGTGGTCGCCATTTCGTTGAAAAGGGAGACCAGGCAGTCAACCAGTTCAGTCGCAAACGATTGGTAGAAGAGAGCAGTATATCCGTCCGGTCCAGGAGCCTTGTTAGGCCTTAATAGCCTCTAGTACCTCTGCTCTGGAAAAGGGGGCCATCAACCGCTCATTCCACTCTCTAGAGACCTGCGGAATGGGGAGGTCTGTTAGGAACGCGTCCTGGGCACCCTGATCCAGGGAGTCACCCTCGTACAGTGCAGCATAGAACCGGCCAAAGACGTCCGCTTTATCCTCGTCCCGATGCCGCATGGACCCCCCCAGATCCTGGATCCCCCCTATATATTCCTTCTCTCTTTTTTCACGGAGTTGACGGGCTAAATGCCGTCCTATCTTGTTCCCTTGTGAGTATGATACGCGCCGTAATCTCAGGAGGGTGAACTCAGCACGATTGGCGTAATGGGCCTTCAATTTCCCCCTGACAGCCGTCAGCGGCCGGAGTGTCCCTCGAGAGGGGTTCAACTTGTGCGCCTGTTCTAAGCTGGCGAGTTCTGCCTCCAATTTCTCCCGTTCCTCCCTCCTCAATCGATTAAGGTTCGCATTGAGGGCTATGCAGGTGCCCCTCAGTGAGGCCGGCTGTTAGTATTTTAAAGTGCCAGCCCGAAGGCGAAAGAGCAGGCTTCGTTCCCAGTGGCTAGTCACTTTTAGGAGATAGCTAGCTGGAAGTTTTGTGGGAAGGGGGCATTATCATCCACCATAGTTATATACCGGGTGACTGAGGATTTCAAAATTTCTCTTCTTGTGTCTCAGGTCACCGTAATACTCATACAAGGCCTCATGAATAGTCTTTTTGTTAATACCTGCCACAGTACTTGGGTTTGTAAAGATATGCGACATGTTTACAGTAGACAGGCTAGCCTTGACGGCTGGCAACCATGGTATGTCACAGCCCTTATTGCATTTAAGGCAGTCAACTATAATTTCTCTAGTTAACGTGGCTGCTGGATTTTGCCATACTTTTATCCAAAAGATGGCTGGATGAGTTCTGAAGTAGTCCTCTATATAGGACAATTTTAACTCATGGTGGCAGACAAAGGAAACAGATCGGTGCCCCCAAAACTCTTCGACAGAATCTATTTTCTTCTACCAAAATACTGTTGCAATTCACGTGGCCCCAAACTTCAGCTCCATATGTTGTGGTAGGTATACACTGAGTTTTATTTATTTTTAATAGGGATAGCACTACCTCAGTTCTTCTGGGTTGGGGGAGCCACAAGATTGAATTGACAGCCTTTAGAAACTTGCTCCGGCTATATGACAAATAAGCAGCCCAAGAGCCATTATCTGAAAAAACCAAGCCCAAATATGGGAAAGTGCGTGTGCATAACAATTTTTCAGAGCCAGAGGTAATTACATTAACATGGTGTTTTTTGGTGCCATAGCTCATTAAAAATGATGTTTTTTAAATTTGTGCAAAGGTCCTTGAGACTGCCCCATCCCTACTGATCCTCCCCTTTTCCCCCAGGTCTCTGTATAAATAAGCCAAAAAGTGCACTAAGGCCTCATCCAGCCCATATTTTAAAAGACATAACCATAGGCATGACCGGTTTACAAAATCAAAGGCTGAGCAGAGGTCCATGCAAGCTAGGTAGATGGGAGACTGCCGAGCTATTGTGTATTTGGCAATTATCAAATTTAGATTAAGGCATTGGTCTACCGTTCCCAATTTACTTCTGAAGCTTAACTGACATTTGTTCAAAACATATCTCATCCTCAGCCCAACTCCTGATTTTATTGAATAACACCCGCCCAAGTATCTTAAGTTTATTGTCGATCAAAGAGATCGGTCTATAACAACTAGGGTTGGACCTGTACCCCTTTTTGAAGATCGGGACTATGATACTAGTTGACCATGTACTGGGGATTTGGTAGTTTGTTTGGTTGTTAAAACATTGAGTAAAAGCGGTGCCCACAACTCTGGTTTATGCTTGATGAGGTCGATAGGAAGCACATCAGGGCCAGGGGCCTTATTGCCTAAACTTTGGTCAATGGCATCCTCAACTTCAGATAACAATATCTGGACTCGTGTAGCAACTTGAAGGTCTGTGTAGTCCTCGTTCTGAGAAGAGGCTGTGTATATTTTTAAGAAATGGGCTACCCAAGCATCACTAGTTATATTACAGCTTAGGGGGGTTAGAGTCTGACACATAGTTCTCATATTTTTAACTGCTGCCCAAAAACAGTTTGTGTTGTTAAATCTTGCGGCACAAGCCAAGTTATCCCATTGTTCTTTCAGGATCTCCTCTTTCCTCTGCTTAACCACTTTGTTATATTGTTCCTCATTAATCTGATAAGGTTTGCATCCCTGGGTGTAGCTGACAGGGCAGCGAAAAGCACTCTATTGGCCCGTGAGCAAACGCTATTGAACAACTTGGGATTGTGTTTATTAATTTGGATGCAGGTTTTGAGATCAGTTGTTTAATGTCTGTGCATAAATGGGTGAAAGCAGCAACTGCCTCAGAGTTAGGGTCGATAGGCGACAAACACATATCGACCAGGTATCGATATGATGTTAACACATTACTATTGTCGCTACCTTTCCAGATAATTCTTAGATTGTCAGTTGAGGATGATAGATTACAGGCCCCTGGTTCTGCAGTAAAATTATTTCTAAGGGCAATTCTAAGCATACCCGACGGTGGGTTGTGGTCCCCAAACACAGCAGGTATGGCCTCAGCTCTGACTAAAATATCTTTATGCGTGGCTGATATAAAAACGGAGTCCATTATTGAAGCGCAACCGCGACCTCTGTAGGTAGGTATTGGGTAACTGGCATGATGGTTTATGGCTGCAATGTCCATCACATTTAATAGGTCATGATTTGACAAGTAATCCATTAATTCAGTCCCCCTTTTACACAGATTTACATATGGTTCATGGACAGTGTCCGATTTATTTGCCCCAGAGATCTTAACATTAAAATAACCACCCAGGCAGATTCCAGCTAAATTATGGTTCCCCGTTAGAGTTTGTATGTCTGAGGCAAAATTAAAAAGATTTGCAAAAATCATATTAGGTATGCTTGAAAAGTCATTATTGTAAAAATTAATAAAACAAATAGAAGCCCCCGTGTATATATCAGGGCTTGGAAGTCTAAACTATTTGTAGGGATGATTTTGACACTGCCACCAGACAAGATGTTAACCCAAATAGAAAGGCCACCAGAAGCTCGCCCGTGTTTAGGGGCAGGTGAACAAACATTAAAACATTGAAAACCCTCAAGATATAACTCCCTTGTGGCCCAGGTCTCCTGAAACATTAAAATGTTGGATTTATTTACCAGCTTAACCCAGTCCTCATTTTCTATGTTCCAGTTTAACACTTGCAGATGTTGGGCAAATGAACCAGAGACGTCTTTTACCAAGGGGACAGGTCCTGTTGTAATAGGGGCCGGTACAGTCAACATTGGTGTGGGAAGCAGTCAATCTAAAGTGTCTAAACCAGAGAGGGAAGAAAAACTATTTTGTGACAGAAATGGGGAGATAACAGGTATGTTATGGCTAACATTGGGATTGTAAAAATAGCCAAGAGGCAATGACCAGACATCAGTGGGTGAGGAGCTATTATGCTCTCTTGACATTAATATTGATTTTACAAGAGCCGAAAGTTAATAACAATACAATCTCCCTCTATGGTCTTGTCTGAGGGACCGACCCAGCCAACCCTGCACAACATCAGGATGTCATTCATGTTAGACACTCTGAACCCTTTATGTTTGGCTAGCCAATTGGTAATCTTATTATGTAATTAGTCCCACGACTCTGACAGATTTTTCCCCATGGGGGCACCGCTGCTTATAGGGACAGGCCTCAGGTGGTAAGCTTGAACATTGTTTTTTTGCATCGACGGGCCCATAAACATTGTTCCTGGTGGCAGGGGCGGTACTCTGGGAAACTATGTACTAGGCTAGCCTTATTTACGAGAGCTGAGCTGGGTGTGTGGTCAGCTGGTTGGCTAGGTAATGTAATGTATTGGAATTACCTGGATTTGAAATTATTTCCTAGTGGATAGAAATCTCAGAAAAAATACATTCTTGGACTTTGCGACAGGTATCACAAGAGCCAATTAGCAGAGGCTGCGTACATTTAAAGTTTGCTGTGGCATACTGAGAACTGGTGTGCTCTGAGCCTGTGCTTTAATTGACTCCCCCTGTTGTGATGACGTCTTAGGTACATTGCTGTGTAAGCTAGACTTATTAATTAGTGATTCTAGACGGTCCAAGCGCTTCCAAAGTGTAACAAAATTCTTATCAACAAGTTCCTTAACACGCTCAAACATAGTGTCTACAATAATGTCAATTGCAGTGTATCCCAATTTCAAATTATTTAAAAGCGCTGGTATAGATTCAGTCTGGGAATGAATTGAATGGTTTTACATATCAATAGGCATTAAAACAGCAGGGGTGCTAACAATTACTGTGTCAACTGGAGCCACTGGACCTTGAATTCATGTACTTAAAACGGTACACTGTGGTTTTAGGCGTGATGGTTGTTTCCTCTTTGGACAGACAGGCTTGTTTGTTTTCCTTTTTCTTTTTGCCTCTGCAATTTCTAGGTTTGGGGAGACATTCACATTAGCGCCAGTATCCTTGCAGCAAGTCAATGACAAAAGATTCACGGCCTTCCTGGGATCCCCAGTAACCTTGTTACCCTCATCACCCGATCCGCTTCCCAAGGCTGACAAATGCATGTTATGTTCGATTGGCGAATTCAGCGACAATAGGGGGCTTGTATGCTCACCATTCATGTTAGTGGGGGTGAGTTGGGGAATTGTTAATCCCAGTGACATACGCCTCTTGGTTAATTCAGTTTCAGTACTCACAATGTTAACAACTCTCTCCAAAATACTGTCTATAGAGGCGGAGGCACGTGAATTAGGCATAACGGACCACTAGGCCATAGCAAATGAAATCCACAGGAGCACGCCTTGCTTTACTCACCACGCTGATATGAGGTATGATGGGGGTTGTCAGAGAGGTGGCCTAGCCTGGCCTCCTCCGGTCTCCGATGGGAACGGACGGGCCCGCCCTTGGCTCGGGCTTCACCCGGGCACGGCCCGCGCTGTTGGAGGCCTGTGTGGCTTTTGTGGCACTTCTGGACATGGGACGCAGCGTCAGGGGCGGGTGTCTACTCGGGGCTGTTGGGGAGTGTAGTTCTTCGATTGGCTGTTCCCCTCACGGCAGGTTTCAGCAGCGCCGGCCGTTCTCCTCACGGCGAAGATGTGTGGGAGATTGCTAGTCCCCTCACGGCTGGTGAGCAAGAGAAGATTCGGCCATTCCCCTCACGGCTGCGGTCTCTTTATGCTTAGCGTCCCGAGCTGCGGGAGGCCTGTGTGGCTTTTGTCACGCGGGACGCAGCGTCAGGGACGGGCATCTACTCGGGGCTGATGGGGAGTGTTGTTCTTCCCCTGGCCGTTCCCCTCACGGCTGGTTTCAGCAACGCCGGCCGTTCCCCTCACGGCTGGTTTCAGCAGCGCCGGCCGTTCCCCTCATGGCGAATATGTGTGGGAGATTGCTGTTCCCCTCACGGCTGGTGAGCAAGAGAAGATTCGGCTGTTCCCCTCACTGCTGCGGTCTCTTTGTGCTTAGCGTCCTGTTTTTAGGATACAAAATGCTTCTTGGTGGGACTGGGTTACCATCAGCCTACATACAGGTCGATATATTTAAAAATCTTTTTAACATATACTGGTATTCACTTAGTCATAATGATAACCTTTACCTCAAAACATTCAGACCTATAGAATATTACAAACTGATACTTATGTAAATAGATAAAAGTCCTTGGCAATACCAATATGGAAATATATCCAATCAATTATCCATTGGTGCATCTGATGTTTCCTAATATAAATAAATGTATCTATAGATAAATACCTTCAATATACTATTTAGTTAAACATTTCTTATCAAATATATCTAAATAAATGTTTATTGTAAGCATTGAATTCCGTCTAGAAGTATACATATATCATAAATATCCATAAAATTAGCAATAAATAAGTCTGTGTTGTAAGGGGGAAAGTATATACAGGAGATAATTGAACAGCGAACCCAGAGCAGGCATTCAGCGTACTCTTCATATATTCATAAAAGTGAGACACTGATACACAATAAGAAAAATAACTGTCACTATTAATCAGCCCAGTTGGACTTCCAGCTCCTCATCCTTATTCAACCCAGTGGGGAATTTAGTATGTGCATCCAGGATATATCTGGATTCTAGAGGTCTCAGATTCATTACTCTGTTGCCCCCTCTTATATTTGGGGGACTCTATCTACCGCAAAATAATTTAACAATACTGGATCACTTTCATGTTGATCATAAAAATGGCAAGCCACTGAGTAGGAAAAATCATGATTTCTGATGGCTCATTGATGTTCCAATATCCACTTCTTCAATGGAAAGATAGCACTGCCTACATACATTAGGGGACAAGGACAGGACAGCACGTAGACGCAATATTCGCATTACAATTATAAAACCCATTCACCCTTCTTTCTGTCCATCTAAGGACTGAAACACTGATGCATTTTTGACCATTCTTCAGGCTTTGCAGTGATTGTATTTAAAAAAAAACCTTGGTAGTAAATAACCAGGTATCATGTTAGCGACTATTTGTAAAATAATTGTGTGTTAGGTTATCTCCTAAAGTGCTGGGGAAAAGCAGGTGCCCATGGCAGTCCCCATTTTTTGTCTGTATATGGTCCCGTCATGCATAAAGATATTATCCTCCAAACATACACAAATCATATCAATAAGCATATGATTATGGTCTAAAAAGCATGCTTGTCTTTTTTTTCAAAAAATACACACACACAAGCACCCTGAATTCATGATCAATGGAAGTATATATGGCGGTGACAATCCACTGCTGATGACGTCACATATTACATCACTCATGACATCACTGATGACATCTCAAATGACATCACTGATGACATGGCTGATAACATTATCCAGTGAATGTGCATCTTTCTGAAAAATATATATTTTGATATATGTATATCTAAAGTTCGATGGAAGGGTAAATAAGTGTCTAAATGGATGGGTTTTTTTTTTAATTGATTGTATACCTGACTTATTAAGTGTATCTTAGTGAATACATGTATAAGCGAGTAATGTTTAAATATTTAAATATCTGCTTCAGTGTCTCACTTTGTGTATAAGTGATTTCATGGGTTGGTGAGTAGCTACATGAGTGTGTATATGGGTTATTAGTTGTTTTTTGAGTATCAGTATGAGTGTCTGTATGGTTTGGTGGGGGATATTATTTAGCGCATAGATGCATGAATGAGTGACTCACTGTTTGTATGTGTTTTGAAGACAGCATGTGGCAGGACTGTATGGGTGTGTTAGTGAGTGAATGACTGTCTCAATAGTGTCTTTATGAGTAAGTACATATGTTTTAAACTAGTATATGTGAGTATTGATGTAAATAAGTGAGTATATATGAGAGTGAGAGACTGGAAGAGTTCCTGTATAAATAAGTATGTGTTTCTATAAGTGATTGTTTAAGAGAGTAAGTATGTGTACGTTTCTGTAGAAGTAAGTGTAGTGGTGTGTGTACAGCTGTATATGCAAGTAAATGGATGTTTGATAGTTTATTTGCATATGTGAGTATGTGTGTGAGTAACTCTATGGATGAGTGTTGGTGTGTAACAGGATGTATAGGTGAATGACTACATATGATGAGTGAGTACATGTATGATCGACTATATAGAACTGTTGGTGAATGAGTGGATGTGTATGTAGATTTTGGAATTACTGAATAGGTTGTTCTAACTGGTATTGGTATCTCCATTGTTTTGAACATTTTAGTTTCTATTTTTCAATGTGTGTATCAAAAGTTATATTAGGGTGAGAGGAGGTCTGCCACTCTTTCACAAGGATGATGACATCAGTGATGTCATTTGAGATATCATCAGTGATATCATGAGTGATGTAACTGACCATGTCATGAGTGATGTAATATGTGACGTCATCAGCAGTGGATTGCGGGCGCGCGAGTTATAGTTAGCTGAACTAACTATAATGGGGGAATTTCAATGGTTTTGCATGAGTGAAATGTCCAGCTAACTATAATGCCCCTGAAACCTATGTTTTTTCACTTAATTTCTAAGGTTTTTTAAATGCTAATTCCTAACTATAACGTGCCTGAAACCTATGTTTTTTTCAGTGAATTTCAAAGGTTTTTTAAATGCTAATTCCTAACTATAACTTGTCTGAAACCTATGTTTTTTTCAGTGAATTTCAAAGGTTTTTTAAATGCTAATTCCTAACTATAACATGTCTGAAACCTATGTTTTTTTCTGTGAATTTCAAAGGTTTTGTAAATGACAATGTTTAAATGTGTTAATTGTTATTTTTTTTATACTGATTTTCTAAATTTTTTCTACAATTTATTTTTAGATATTTTATTTTTGTAAATTACATTATAATTACATTATACATTACATTACAAAATATACTTTCTCAGAATGAATTACTGTAGTTTAAATACTTTGCAAATAGGCAAACTTATGGAGTGGCTGGATGGCAGAGGGTCCTCTCAAACGTCCAATATGGTTTTAGACCAAAGAGAAGTACTCTGGATCAGTGCCTGAACCTACAGCTTTTAATAAGCAAATATACAATAGCCAAGGAGGGGTCCCTTTATATGGGCTTTATGGACCTCTCCACAGCCTTTGACCTGGTTAATAGGTCAAAGCTGTGGCACATGTTATTGGATTTAGGTATTGATCCATCTTTGGTAAAAATTTAAGCTGACCTACATCGTGGTCTTTTAGCATCAGTTAGGGTCACACAGGAGAGTAGATGCACCAGCCGGTTTAGTTCAGAGAGGGGGGTCAGGCAAGGGTGCATTTTGGCCCCCCTTCTCTTTGCATTATATATAAATGCCCTAGAGATACCTTTAGGTGAGGCCTCTCTGGACGTACCGCGTATAGGAGATACTGCAATTCCGGTTCTCCTATACGCGGATGATGCAGTCCTACTGGCCCGTACCGGGTTAGGATTGCAAAAGCTCCTGGATTCTTTTGGTAATTTTATGGCGTCCTTGGACTTAAAAATAAATATTAAAAAATCTCATGTTATGATTGTAGGGGAGAAAATCAGAAAACAGAAAATGAAATCCTTTTTGTTGTTGTGGTGCTGAGGTCAAGAGGGTCCCCATCTTTACATATCTAGGGGTCCTCTTTGATGAAAGAGGTACGTTGGGCCCCCAGCAGAAGTACAAAAGTAACGCGGTAGCTAGATCTACCTCGGCCCTTATGGGCTTTGCAAAACGCTTGGGGGCTAGACCAATGGAGGCAGTTATAAAAATGTATAAATCTAAATGCCTAGCAATTGCTACATATGGCTCCGCAATTTGGGGCCATACACCGCAAGATAGGATTCAAGTGGCGGAAAACAAATTTTTAAGATCTCTTTCATCTGTGCCACAGTCTACCCAGACTTTTTCGATTCATAGTGAACTGGGGCTGGGTTATGTCACAGATTTATTGAAAATTGCCCCTTTGATTTGCTGGCTAAAGACCTGGCTTAACCAGGAAATTTCGCTGAATCACTTGATCCTAGAGGACTGTTTAGCTCTGGATAAAGCCAGCAAGATTCCTTGGTTGGCCTACATTAAAACCATGTTCATAAGATTAGGGCGTCCTGAGCTTTATTCTTCCCCGGACTATATCAAGAGAGAGGACGTGCATTGGACTAAGATTAATCTTTTAAATATGTTAGTAAAAGCCAATTATGTATTAGTAACCTCTCCTACAGTTGAGCCTTATCTAAAATTAGTAACTAGACCCTTCCATCGGCATCTTTTGATTAGATTTCGTTTTAATTTAATCCACTTAACATTGGGTTTTTTTCCAGCATGGGGTAAACCAGAAAATTCTAATCCCCTGCAAGTGTGATAACTTCCTGCACAAGACACTTTACATTTTATCATGTTCTGCGAGCACTATTCAGACATTCGGAAAAAAATGCCTATTTTGAGGGAGGCGGGGTTTATACAGGTTAGGCCTGCCCTCATTTATCTGCAGATGCTAAGTAGTGCCCGTGGTATATTCCATGTTGCAAGTTTTTTAGTGGCGCGGTGTGGATTAAGACTAAAAGATTATGCGCCCCGAATATGCTTGTCTGATTTTATTATTTTTTTATAAGGAGATTTTATGTGTAATCTTATGATCTGTTTCCCTGTACTAGATAGGATTTTAAAGTTTTACAGCATGTCTATTTTTTATATGATATGAATTGTTTGTACCTGTGTCTTTTTATGATTTTAAATAATCGAATAAAAGTGTTTTGACTGACCGACTGACCACTTTTCAGGGTCAGAGCTAAGCTAAAAGGTGCTGCACTGGGTTCTCTCCAGATAACAGGTGAGTAAATCGGAATTTGTAGTTCGGCTGAATTTAGAGGAATATTTGTACAATGGTGAAGGAAGGGGGTGGGGCCTTGAGCGACATGTGTGCAAACACGCCCTGTGGCGCGTTTTAAGTTGCGGGATTAGGTGCCCTTGAAATCTGAGGTCCCCTGGGTGCCAACAAGCCCACCAGGTACCTCTAGTATGCGCCAGGGGGCTGCGTTGCAGAGAGGTGTTCTCTCTGCCAAAAACCAAAGCAGTTTGCTATGGTCGCGGCTCCCGCCCTACCATAGTAAACTACAGTGTGCTGGGGGTGGGCACCCCGGGACACTGCAGGAGCTGGCCCTGGGGGGTGGCAGTCCCCAATGCCACAAGGCTCCAGGAGGAGGCCGCATGGCCCGCCTACGAACATTTAAAAGCCCCAGGGGTGGTGGTACCCGGGGCTGGGGGTCCATCACAGGCCCCCCAATTTAAAAATGTAGTGTTCCGGGGCATGTGGGGGGGCTCG
The DNA here is from genome assembly GCF_964261635.1 of Lissotriton helveticus. Lineage (NCBI taxonomy): Eukaryota > Metazoa > Chordata > Amphibia > Caudata > Salamandridae > Lissotriton > Lissotriton helveticus. Next base: position 1,794,197,138 of record NC_136061.1, read on the forward strand.
AGCCCCTCCCACACAGGTTTTTTTAATTTATGTTTTAAAAAGAAGCCCCTGGGGTGGCGGTCCCCGGGGCTGCGGGGGTGGGGGGCGTGAGCCCCCCCGCATACATAATGTAGACTCAGCGGGTAATATATCCCTTACTCGTGTGGAGGTAATCCAGATTACAATACTAGCGCCAAGTGGCTTACTGGATGTTTGGGAACATTAGGTTATGCTCACAATACTTGCGCCTAGTGGCTAAACAGGCTTACCTAAGTGCATGTGTGCTGAGACTGTTGCTACATCATGATATACTTTTTCCTCCTTCCCCCAACATGCACACATTATCTTTAACAATACAATTATAGTGAGAAAAAGTGCTAATAAAAGTGCAAAATCTATATCCTTATCTAGATGGTGTCCTTAGTGATGGTGAGGAGAAATTTGGGTGGCACATGTCTTTCAGTTAGAATTCTACAGGGCTCTCCCATGTCTCCTACAAGAAAAAATAAAACAAATATATATTGAGAACCTGATACATGATTAAAATCAACCTATACAGTTCAAAACTTGAGACACAGCATAATCATGTCATATTAAAATTCTTTAACTAATATACTTTGAATCGAAACATGCTGATATAATACATCCTACTCTTCCACTAAATGTGTTGCCATTTCTTCGTCCTGGTTGTGCCCCCTAGGCTGTTAGGTCTCCAGCTGGAGAATCCATTTGGATTATTTTTTCCCGAGACTCAGTTCCCTGTTGCCCCCTCGGTTTCCCATGTGTACTTGTTCTATAGCAAAATATTTCAAGAGGCTGCTGTTGGACACATGAAACTTGGCGAAATGTCTATCCACAGGGTACTGGGGGTCCTTGTTGGTTATCGCCCTAAGATGTTTGAGTACCCTCTTCTTAGCTTGTAGTGTGGTGCTACCCACATACCCACATACCTGTTGGCAGGGACACTCCAACACGTAAATGACATGTGTGGTACTACAAGTGAGAAATTGAGATATTTTATGTTTCTCTTTCTTGTGCGGAATACTGAATTCCCTTACCATTGTGCTGTATTTACAGGCTTTACAATGGCCACATGGGTAGAACCCTTTCAAATTGTGGCGGTTCTGATCTGCGCAATTAGATATGTCCCCATGGACTAATATATCTCTCAGACTCCTGCTCTTGCGGTATGTGACTTTGGGTCTCTCGCTGACTTGGGTACCTATAATTGGATCACTTTTAAGTATTTTCCAATTATCGCTGAGAATTTTCTGCACTTTTTGTGAGTCCCCGTTGAAAGTCAAAATGACTCTGCTGGTGTTCTCTTCTGCTTGTACATTTTTAGTTTCAAGAGTTTTCTCATGTGTCATTTCTTTAATTTTGGACACTGCTCTATTGAGGACCCAGTCCGGGTAGCCCCTCTCTCTAAACCTTTGTAGCATAGTTTGCTATTCTTCTAGGTACCAGCTGTCATCGCTACAGTTTCTTCTCGCTCTTAGCAGCTTGCCATATGGGATACTCATTTCAGCATCTCTGGGTGGCTGCTAAGAGCGTGAAGAAGACTGTTGCCCTCTTTGTCTTTCCTGTAAAGCTTGGTCTTTATGGCGGTTGGGGAGGCTACCACCTTGACATCTAGGAATTCTATCTCCTGTGTGCTGATATTATGGGTTAGTACTATGTTGAACTGGTTTTGATTTATGAGTTCAATGAATTCCAGTGCTTCAGCTTCACACCCACTCCAAATCAGGAACAGGTTGTCAATATATCGCAACCAACTAACAACCTTTTGCATATAGCAGCTATTTCAGCTGTCTTCTTGGATTTCTTCCTCCCATTTGCCCAGAAACAGATTCGCTAAGCTAGGCACAAAGCACGTACCCATGGATCAGTGTCCTGCTTATAGAGCTCCCCATTATACATAAAAATGTTGTTCTGGAGACACATATCCATCATCTCAGTAAGCATGTTTATGTGTTCCAAATACATTATGTTTCTCCCTTCTAAGTACTTTGCGCATGCCTCAATACCATGTTTATGTTCTATAATGGTGTAAAGTGAACATATATCAAGTGTAAGAAACATATAATTTTCTTTCCATGTGATTTTTTCAATTTTACATAAAAAGTCTTGTGTCTTTCACATGGGACGGGAGACTGGTTACATATTCTTGGAGGAAGTGGTCGACATATTTTGATATATAAGACACTCCCTATAGATTAAACAATCGGTCTGCCTGGGGGTATAATGGGATCTTTGTGTATTTTTGGCAGAAAGTAAATTATTGGGAGTTTGGGGTTGTCTTTTTTTAAAAAGAGAAATTCTTCCCAAGATATTATGCCATTCTGTTGCCACTCTGCCAGTTTCCCCCAGGTTTTTAAAATGCTTTCATTATAGATTCTGGTGTTACTTTTACAGTAGAAAGTTTCGTTAGTAAGTTGTCTGTATGTCTCATGCATGTATGTTTCTCTGTCCATGAGTACCACATTTCCCCCTTTTTTCAGCAGGGCGGATGATAAGGTTCATCTCTTTGGCAAGGGATGTAATTATCTTCTTTTGTTTAACGCTAAGAGTAAACTCACTTCTCCTACCCTTAGGCTGGTGATGTTTGTGTTCCAAGAGTGCTTGGGTAACTACCTCTTGGAAGGTGTCAATATTATCATGAGGGAGAGTCGGATAAAAGACTGATTTCGGTTTAAACTTAGTGTTGGCTGCTTTATCGGTCGTTATGTACCAGACGGCACTGTCAATCGTATTTGCATTGTCTTGATCAATATTAAGATATAAATCCTACATGGTCTGTAGGGTGTTGACATCTCCGATAGTGAGATTAGGTTGACTGTTAGTGCCTATATTACCTGGGTCCCCCCAGGTGTGGCTGTTTTTCAATGTATGCCATTTAGTCAGTTTTAGTTTGCGCACAAATTTGAATACATCTATACGAGTCTCAGTATGATCAAATGCTTCTGTTTCTGGCTAGAAATGGCAAAAGACTTTGTCCTTTTCTATCTCGGCGTGGATGGCACTGTGCTCTTCCTATGCTTAAAGTCTTTGATAGAAAAACAGACATTTGAGGTGAGCAGATCTAGAGTGTCGCTGGTGTTGAGAGTGCTCTAACAGGAGCTTCTTTCCACCTAAACTTGAGAACTACCTAGAGTTCTCTCCTTCTTTTTTGCATAATTTATGTGTCACTCTATGCCTGAAAGGGTTTTGTTTTGATTTATACTGGGTGCTCCCTTGTGTCTGGACAAAGCTATACCTCTCTAAAGAGCTCTAATTAGAGCGAAACACTGTGTCAGGGGTTGCTTTTACTCATTTCAGGTTGGCTTGAGTTGGTATTTTACCAATTCAAACCTGTAATACTGTGCCTGGAGTGATTCTATTCTATTCTATTCTATTCGGATTTGGTAGAGCGCGACAGCTGCCCCAGCAATGAGGCGTCCCGGCGCTAAGAACCCAGGGTCCTGGTCTGAAAAGAGGAGCCAGGTAGGAGGGGGGTTTTACGGGCAAGGGAATAGGAACGTTTTAACTGCCTTCCGGAAAACCGGTAGGCTGTCAATGGAGCGAATGTGTTGTGGCAGGTCGTTCCACAGCTTGGCTCCGAGGAACTTAAAGGAGCGGCCGCCCATGCGGCTGAGTTTTATGCGTGGGACGTGTAGGAGGTTTTGGTTTGAGGATCTTAGGTTCCGTGACGGCGCATAGGGGGTGAGAAGGGGTCGAAGCAATGGAGGACTGTTGAGTTTGAAGATTTTGAAGGCCAGAATGAGGGTCTTAAACTTGATTCTGGAATCAACGGGGAGCCAGTGTAGTTTTTTGATGGTCGATCTGGCTGAGCATCTGCGGGGGAGGCCGACCAGAGTTCTAGCCGCAGAGTTCTGCACGCGTTGGAGCCGCGCTATCTCGCATTTGTTGGCACCCAAAAGGAGCACATTGGCGTAGTCCAGACGTGAGAGGATTGTGGCTTGTATAATGAGTTGGCGGGTTTTAGCGTTGAAAAAGCCTAGTATGTGGCTGAGGCTTCTCAGCAAGCCAATACAGGTGCCGGCAACTTTTTTGGTATGTGACCGAAAGTTGAGTGAGGCGTCCATCCAAACACCTAGATTTTTTACTAGGGTTTTGGGGGGAGGGATGGTGCCTAAGGAGGACGGCCACCAGTGCTCATTCCAGAGGCTGGTGTCTTTGCCAAGGAATAGCACCTCTGTCTTTCCGCCATTGAGTTGAAGACAGTTCATTGTCATCCATTGTGCGACCGCAGAGAGTCCGTTTTTAAAGTTAGAGGATGATCTGTTGGGGCCTTCTGAGAGAGCGATGGCCAGTTGTGTGTCGTCAGCGTACGACACTAATGTCAAGCCCCATTCTTTGGCCACTGCCGCCAATGGCTGGACATAAAGATTAAAAAGAGATGGGCTCAACGCAGAGCCCTGCGGAACTCCCTGCGGGATGGGGTGGGGTTTAGACAGGAAGGGGGGGGCGGAGACTCGAAAAGACCTGTTTTCGAGGAAAGATCTGAACCACTCCAAGGCATGTTCAGCTACTCCAAAGGTCTCCAAACGATTAAGAAGGATGTTATGAGACACCGTGTCAAAGGCCGCGCTGAGATCCAAAAGGATTAGCGCAGCACTTTGACCGGCATCTAGGATCGTTCGGAGGTGCTCTGTGGTGGCTAAAAGAGCAGACTCGGTGCTATGGCCTGGTCTAAACCCATTTTGTGATGGGTCTAGAATGTTGTTATCGACCATATGTTGGGATAGAGCACTGTTGACATGCGCTTCAGCGAGTTTGGACAGCCATGGAAGCAAGGAGATTGGACGAAAATTCTCCGATTTGGATGGATCAAGGGTGGGTTTCTTGATGATAGGCGAAACCCACGCTTGCTTCCAGGTAGATGGTACACGCGCTGAAGTAAATGAGAGGTTCAGGATGGTGATGATTGTCGGTAGGAAGAAGTTGAGAGATTCTAGAAATTGAGCCGGGCGCATAGGGTCCGCAGGGGAGCCAGATTTGACTTTTTTGCAAAGTCTGGTGAGGATATCGTCAGAGATTTCCGGGATGTGAGTCAAGATCGAATAGTTATGGGTAGGGGAAGGATTGCTGGGTGGGCTGGGGGAGTGCTGAGGAAAGGGGGTGTAAATTTTTTGTACTTTATCAACAAAGAACCTAGCGAGGTCTTCGCATTGTTGTTCGGAGGAGATACTCGGGAGGGGGGCTTTGCTGCTCTGAAGTTCTTGTACTAGCTTGAAAATTTCTTTAGCAGGGGTGGGGCTAGATTCGATCTTATTGGAGTAGAAGGTGGTCCGTGCAGCACGGATGGCTTTGTGGTATGCCTTTTGCAGAAGTAGATATTTTGTTTTATCTTCTACGTTGTACTCCCTACGCCAAAGGCGTTCTGCCTTTTTGCACTCTTTGCGCAGGTTTTTGAGAGTGTCGTTGTACCAAGGGTTGGAAGGGGAGTTACGGCCTTTTGCCCATTTGGCAGGAATGAGATTGTCTAGTCCGTCCGTGATCCATTTATGAAACGCGCTGTAGTTGTCGTTGATGTCGGAGTTGTTGTCAAGGTGGAAGTCCCCTAAGGTCGAGTGGAGGGCGTCTCGAGATAGTGATAAATGGCTTTCGTCATTTTACAGCTCAACAAGAACAGCACTGTGCTAGTCCTATGCTTAAAGACTTTGCTGTGGAAATGGCAAAATACTTTGTCCTTTACTATCTCGGCGTGGATGGCACTGTGCTAATCCTATGCTTAAAGACTTTGATAGAAAAACAGACATTTGAGGTGAGCAGATGTAGAGTGTCGCTGGTGTTGAGAGTGCTCTAACAGGAGCTGCTTTCCACCTAAACTTGAGAACTACCCAGAGTTCTCTCCTTCTTGTTTGCACAATTTCTGCGTCACTCTATACCTGAAAGGGGTTTGTTTTGATATATATATGTATATGTGTGTATATATATATATGTAAATATATATATATATTCACTGAAAAAACCATAGGTTATAGACCATATATAGTTAGGAATTAGCATTTACAAAACCTTGAAAATTCACTGAAAAAACCATAGGTTATAGACCATATATAGTTAGGAATTAGCATTTACAAAACCTTGAAAATTCACTGAAAAAACCATAGGTTATAGACCATATATCGTTAGGAATTAGCATTTAAAAAACCTTATTTTACCCACACAAAACCATTGAAATTCCATATATAGTTAGTTGCACTAACTATATATCGCGCACCCGCAATCCACTGCTGATGATGTCACATATTACATCATTCATGACATGGTCAGTGACATCACTGATGACATCACTGATGACATCTCAAATGACATCACTGATGACATGACTGATAACAACATCCAGTGATTTTTTGTTTCTGTAAAGTTTAAATATGTCTTACATATTGAAGAATGAGTGGATGTGTAAGTGTCTGGACGAAGGATTTAGTAGGTGCATGACTGACTGTATGACTGAGTGATTAAATGTGTCTCACTGAGTGCATGGGTTAGTGACTAAACTGTCTTAATTTGTGCATCATTATGTCTGTTGTTCTATAAACTGCTGCATGTGTTGATCAGTAGCTATATGAGTAACTATATGGGTTATTGATTGATTGCCCAAGTATTTGTATGGGAGACTGAGTGTGTGTGTGGCTGGCTGGGAGGTGTATGACTCTGTGCAGATCAATGTGTACTTGTATCAATGATTGTATAAGAAGGTAAGTATGTGTTAGTATATGTTTGAAAATGTAAGGTGCTCTATGTTTAACTGTATAGACAAGAAAATGGAAGTGTCATTGATTCTTTACAGGACTGACTAGGTGTGTGAGTAACTCCATGGATGAGTGGCAGACTGTGAGTGTCTGTATAGGTGTATGAGTGCATATGATAGTGTTGTAAAGATGAGTGATTGTATGTATGAATGATTGTATGGGTGAATGAGTGAAGGTGTGTGTAGACGTAGGAATCAGTGAGTGCGTATGTAGTAACTAGTATTGGTGTGTCAATGGTTTCAAAAATTATACTCTGTATTTAACACTGGGTGAAACAGAGGTTATATTAAAATGTGAGGAGATGCATTGTATTGTCACATGAATGATATCATCAGTGATGTGGTCATTGATGTCAAATGAGATGTCATCAGTGATGTCATCAGTGATGTCATTTGAGATGTCATCAGTGATGTCATCAGTGATGTCACTGACCATGTCATGAATGATGTAATATGTGACATCATCAGCAGTGGATTGCGGGTGCGCGATATATAGTTAGTGCAACTAACTATATATGGAATTTCAATGGTTTTGTGTGGGTAAAATAAGGTTTTTTAAATGCTAATTCCTAACGATATATGGTCTATAACCTATGGTTTTTTCAGTGAATTTTCAAGGTTTTGTAAATGCTAATTCCTAACTATATATGGTCTATAACCTATGGTTTTTTCAGTGAATTTCAATGGTTTTTTAATAGCAAATATCATAAGCTGTCGAATGTCAAGTACGTGGTAAGTAAAAACATTTTCGTGTTTATGCACACTGATCTGCTTTGAATGCTGCCCCCCCCTCATTTCTATTAGGAGTACTCTCTCTTTGCAGATAGTGAAAGGTAGTTAACGCAGGCCTTTGCCCCCGTTGTAATACGTCGTGCCTGCTTCTCTCTCCATTTGATTGATTGTTATCCAAGCATTTACTGTTTTAGAATTGGTTCTCTTTGGTTCATTCTCTATTTACAAACAAACACAGAGTCGCAATACTCTGTTTAGTCTTTGCAGATAACGAAAAATCGTGTAAAAAAACAAAAGGAATCGAGCAAAATCAGTAGGCCACTAATGGGATCTCTTTTTGACCTCGCTAAAATAGAAACATTAAGAACAACCCCTCATGACAAATACGAAACTAGTGAGATGAACTGAACTCCACACCATGATGGCTGCAATACAGCTCGGCTCCGCCACCCACCCCGCCCAAAATAACGATAAAGAGCGGCTGCCATGATTGCTCGCGGAATGGCCACGACGGAGCTACGAAATGGTGGTGCTCTCATGCTAACGCCAGCTTCAGTCTGAAACATCCAGAAACACTGTAGACTACCAATTCGATCAGTTCCGGTAGCGCCCCAATGTAACCCGGTAGAGAAGAACTAGCCCTCCCCTCTTTGTCTGATGGTTCTTGTTGCCTGTCCCTTCTGTTGTCATTTAACAGAACTATTTAGCCTGCTGAAAGGGGTTGTGTTCCGACCGCTGGTTGGTGGAGACATTTTGACTATATTCTGGACCTGCGTTGTCGCGTAATGCGTCATATGACGCGCCACGTTAGCGCATCCGGAAGTCATCCGGGGCGCGACGCGTAGCGCGTAACGTAAGCATAACAGGTCATGTGAATTGTTAATAAAACTTTTCATTGGTTCATTTTACTTTTCTTATTCTAATGATGAAAGGCTTGGTCATATGACCTAAAAATTACGCTTTTTATTACTTCCGAACATTATTTTTTCTTAAATATATGTTAAAATGTTCCAGGCTAATGTACTTTCCCGGAAAATTTACAACTGTCTTGCAAGTAAAATATATTCTTTTTTCGAGAAAAAGGGCATTTCTTCGTCCCATGACGGAGCCGTTGAGCAAAAGAGGGTCGACCTGCTGTCTTAGTCGCCGATACGCCTGAATATGAGATTCTTATCGATCACTTTATGTTGCAGGAGTAGAAAACACAACAGCCCTTGACCATTTATCTTTACTGCGTTCCTGCGTATTATACCTTTTACCCTTCATGCAATTGGTCTGCTTTATTTCACTTGCCTTTTAATGATTCTAAAACAGTGACTATTATTAAAAACCTTACCAATGTATATACTACTACCATGTTTTCTTTTAAAAACCTTTATTGTGAAAATTTCATTATACAAATACGAGCCTATAACCACGTGGGCCGGCCACGGAGCAAACTGTAATCGTATATGATGAGTAGACATTTACACTGTAGAGGAACGTAACGGGCGGGCCATTAGGTTGCAAGAACTAAGGTGTCTAACAGTTGCGGAATCGGTGGACGTACATTTTATAATTAAAATACGACAGGGCCAGTTACAATAAAATTATCTAGATATACATTTGCGGGCAAGTACCATGCGTGACGTTAATTCGAACTTTCAATAGTACAGTAATCAATAACACATCAGAACTTAATATCAATAGGGATGTCGAAATACTCAATCAATTCTCGTACCCGCCCGCCATGTGCTTCAAAACTGCATACGTATCTCGTGATTTCAAGGTTCTGCAACCAGTACACAACAAGGAGTTACGAGTCCCATTTATTCCGGCGCCATTTTGGGCGAGGACGGGCAGGTCCAGGATATAGTCAAAATGTCTCTACCAACCATCGACTATGATGATGTTCATATGCTGTATTTATAGAGTAACACTCATCTGTCCACATGAAATTAATTTGCCACAATCTAAACATGTCATTTTAATCTTTCCAAAGTTCTTCTAAATATTTGGGACCGTTTCCCTTGCCTCTGATGCTGTCAGTGCCACTTCTTTGATGAATGTACTGGCAGGTCGGGGGTTCTCCTCCAAATCGCTCTTTTATGCAGCACTATAATTAATTGGTGCCACCTCTCCATATGACGATGCATGGTATAGTTACCATAACTATATTTTTTTTCGGTTCCTCTGGAGAGTACATCGTGGCAGATGAAGCGTATAACGTACCGGGCATTTACCTTTTTTTGCATGTAGAGGAAAGGAAAAAAAAATCGAGCGTCCGAGTTCTAAGGTGTCCCAGGGCCATTTTAGTGGACCAGGCCCAAATCCAAAGAACAGGCCGCCATTTTGAGAGTCCTGTTGCAGCCGCCTGTCGCTGTAGCATCAAGAGCGGCCAAAACTCAGCTGAATGGCAACTGAAACGGTAAAGGGGCGCCCCACTACAGCAGACGAGCCTCCACCTAGGAAGGCCCGTTCACGCCGCCTCCCCCCCCCTTCGGGCACCCCACGCCGTTATTCGGAGCAGTATTGTAGGATGGCCACACCAGTGCAGCAACTTGCTAGACACCACCTCGGTGGTAACCGAATCTCAGCGCCTTGTGGTGTCTTCTATTCAGAAAACATTGTTGTGCTGCCTTCGACCTATTCGCCGCAAGTGCGCAAGCAACTCAGCTGCATAGCTTGCTAGACACCACCTCGGTGCTAACCGAATCTCAGCGCCTTGTGGTGTCTTCTATTCCAAAAATATTGTTGCGCTGCCTTTGGCCCCATTCGCACATCGGTCCGCTACTGCCGCCATCTCACAGGCCAACGGGGCGCCCCACGCCGACTTTCAGCATTGTAGGATGGCCACACCAGTGCACCTTACTAGACACCACCTCGGTGCCATCCGGATCTTGGCATCTCAGCGCCTTGTGGTGTCTTCTATTCAGAAAATATTGTTGCGCTGCCTTTGGCCCCATTCGCACATCGGTCCGCTACTGACGCCATCTCACAGGCTAATGGGGAGCCCCACGCCGAGTTTCAGCATTGTAGGATGGCCACACCAGTACAGCAACTTGCTAGACATCACCTCGGTGCCATCCGGATCTTGGCATCTCAGCGCCTTGTGGTGTCTTCTAGTCAGAAAATATTGTTGCGCTGCCTTTGGCCCCATTCGCACATCGGTCCGCTACTGACACCATCTCACAGGCCAACAGGGCGCCCCACGCCGACTTTTACCATTGTAGGATGGCCACACCAGTGCCACAACTTGCTAGACACCACCTCGGTGCCATCCGGATCTTGGCATCTCAGCGCCTTGTGGTGTCTTCTATTCCGAAAATATTGTTGCGCTGCCTTTGGCCCCATTCGCACATCGGTCCGCTACTGACGCCATCTCACAGGCCAACGGGGCGCCCCACGCCGACTTTCAACATTGTAGGATGGCCACACCAGTGCGGCAACTTACTAGACACCACCTCGGTGCCATCCGGATCTTGGCGCGTTGTGCTGCCTTCGGCCTATTCGCACATCGGTCCGCTACTGACGCGAACTCACAGGCCAACGGGGCGCCCCACGCCGACTTTCAGCATTGTAGGATGGCCACACCAGTGCTGCAACTTGCTGGACACCACCTCGTGCCATCCGGATCTTGGCGCGTTGTGTTGCCTTCGGCCTATTCGCACATCGGTCCGCTACTGACGCCGCCTCACGTGCCAACGTATTTTCTCCGCATTTTATACCCTATGCCGCATAACAGGTCATGTGACTTGTTTATAAAACTTTTCATTGGTTCATTTTACTTTTGGTTTCCTAATGATGGAAGGCTTGATCATATGACCTAAAAATAACACTTTTCATTGGATGAAAACTTTTTTTTTTCCCAAACGATGAAAGCCCCACCTTGTTTCTGGATGTTTCACACTGAAGCTGGCGTCACCATGAAAGCACCACCATCTCGTGGCTCCGTCGTGGTCATTCCGCGAGCAATCATGGCAGCCGCTCCCCACCAGAAGCCTGCAGGAGTTGGGGGCCCCCAAAACTTTTGTTGAATCCTCAAGGCGGAGGGGACGCTTTCGAGAATGGGGTCCAAGACCTAGCAGACAAGCGTCCCATTTCCAAGGTGTCCCAGGGCCATTTCAGTGGACCAGGCCCAAAAAGAAAAGAGCCTGCCGCCATTTTGAGAGTCCTGTGGCAGCCGCCTATCGCTGCACCGCAAGAGTGGGCGCAACTCAGCTGAATTGCGGCTTTTGACACAGTGGACCAAAAGCGGACGGAATGGCAACTGAAACGGTAAAGGGGCGCCCCACTACAACAGACGAGACTCCACTTGGAGAGGCCCGTTCACGCCGCCCCCCCCCCCCCCCGGGGCGCCCCACGCCGTTATTCGGAGCAGCATTGTAGGATACCAAAACCAGTGCGGCAACTTACTGGACATCACCTTGGTGCCATCGTTCTGCTGCCTTGGAACTATTCGCACAACAGTTTGCTACTGATGACCCACCCCCCGCGACGCCCCACGCCGGATGCCGAAATCAGTGCGGCACCCAGGCAACATCACCTGGGTGCCGTCCAGAAATCTGGACGTTGTGCTGCGTTGGGACTATTCGCACAGCCGACCGCTACTTCGTTGTTTTTCCCTAAAAATGTTTATATGTTTTTACTGTTTTTGTTTTGTTGTATATATTTATGTTATTAAAGTTTTATAATCTTACTACTTTGTTGGAGTGCTATATATTTTTAATGTGACACATAATTGTAAAAACTTTGATGTACAAAGAGTCATCCCTGGAATCTTCCGCTTCAGGCTCGGTCCCCTTCCCAATCACAATACAGGATGGTTTTCAGATAGTAGGAACGCGTGTGCTGTGACGGATCTCATCGAGTGTGGGCCTTGATCTACTATAACTCCTTTGAAGAGGGGTGATTCTTTACAGCTGGGGCCATAAACTACATCTGCAGGGCTAGCTGATAGCCTAGGACCGGCCTGGACAATCGGACACAGAGGAAAAGGAGTGTCAGAGGGTGCGGTAGTGAATAGGGCGAAAGGGAGGTGTCGGGCGGGCACAGGGTGTGATTCTCAGGGAAGAGCAGCGCAGATGGGGGAAGGTTTATTACCCATGCATAAGACAGAGAACGAGGGTGACCAGTGCCTGGGGGAGATGCTTGCGAGGGTGGGGAGCCATGCTAAGGATCGACAGCGTGCAGAGAGTGGGTCTGGTCAAGGCATCTAAAATGACTGCCGTGCACGACAAAAGTGTGGCATTTGAAAAAAGGCAAGATGGCGCAGACAATGTTTTTCAACACTTCCTGATTTCCTTCGAATCGAACGTTAACAGACGTTGGGGCATATTACCAAAGTTAAGCGATATTTATCCCTAACGATGCTTAGCAACGAATTTTTTACCGCTAAGCATTGTCAGAAATTATCGCAGATAAACCTTGCTATTATCAAGGTTTATCGCAAATGCCATAAAAAACGACCGCAATGCATTAATATCGCTGAAAACTCACCGATATTCATGCATTACCGAGCTAATGCTCTTAGCCATGTTATCCACCTCCCATTGGATAACATGGCTAAGAACTGCTCAGGGCAGGTGGTAGCTTTTGGAGATATTCGCGCTTAGCGCGAATATCTCCAAAAGTTGGTAATAGGAGATAGCGATGTTAGCGACTGTTTCCAGTCGCTAACATCTTGGCATGCCCACTTTGCATGTCATTAGTGATAAATATCACTGACATGCAAAGTGGGGCCCAAGATGGTCGCTATCTCCTACTAGCGGTCGCTAACTGGTGTTAGCAACAGCTAGGTAATACAGAGATAATTTTATCTCCGCGAAGCGGAGCGCTGTTACAGATATATATCTTTTTTTGAACGTTAATTTCTCAAAATCCACTGGAGCACATATATTGAGACCTAGCAAAGGCACATCGGGCTACCAGTCCCTACAATTTTGCCAAGTTTCGTGCAAATCCATTCAGCCGTTCAATTATTATTATTATTTTTTTTTTTGCCCCGCGGGGCCCTTTTAAAACCTCCACATCAAACCTAGAGGGTCAGGGAGGATCTACTATGCCCCCTTATGGTCATTTGCCCCTTCGCTTTGGCCTCCTCTTGTCTCTCGATCCTACCGAGAGACAAGATGGCGGCCGCTACGGACTGTTTGGAATGTTTACAGACGCCGGAGAACCAATCAGCTTCGCTTCACAAAGCTCCGTAACGCGTAAAGTCCGCGAACCGGAGCGCTGCCTGGTCCGCTGTTACAGATATATATCTTTTTTTGAACGTTAATTTCTCAAAATCCACTGGAGCACATATATTGAGACCTAGCAAAGGCACATCGGGCTACCAGTCCCTACAATTTTGCCAAGTTTCGTGCAAATCCATTCAGCCGTTCGGGCTAAAAGTGAGGCCAACCGCCCTATGGAAAACTCAATGTTAAAAACACGTTTTGGGACCCCCCTTTTTTCTCGGCCCCCCCCTTGACGAACCCCCCCCAAATTTTCAGGGGCTGCTCAGAAACAAAACGTTCCATTTTCCTGAAAATTTCAGCCAATTCCGTCCACAAACGCCAAAGTTATTAGACATAGAATTTTCAAAAATCCCATAGAGAAAAAATCCTAACTATATATACCTACTGGCGACCGCCAGTAGGTAATATATATATAATGGCGGCGTGTGTGTTTTTCTGCACTTTTGATGATTAAATACATTTTTGCAATTTCCTATTTGGGTCCGGATTCGTTTTTCTGTTCGGAGGTTCCTTGGGACTAAAAACGGAGTTCTTCTCATATATATATATATATAAATATATATATATATTTTATGCCGAGGTGCGCCTTCTCCACGACTGAATAAACTTGCTCACCTGCACTTGGGTCTCCTCTCTATTTCTGCGCCGTTGGTATCCGTGACTGGGCTCCAGGCGAGAGAAAACTGAGATTGTTTCATATATATATATATATATATATATATATATATATATATATATATATATATATATCCCAAGTTTCCCTAGATCTTTAGTAACGCCACTCGCACGAGGTAGATTACTAATCTCTTTATTGCCAGAAGCTGCGCACTGTAACTGCAACTGTCCATGAGAAAGTCCTGACGCGTTTCAAAGCACCTGCTTCTTTTTCAAGGGACCGCATACATTTAAAGATCAGATTCCTGCAACCATATTTATCCATTGCACATGCGCTCCCTGGTGAGCAGCATGCTGGTAATTGCAGTTCACTGATTCCCCTTCGGTGGGGTCCGTTACTTGAAATCAATTGTTGATGCCATTTTTACGTTTTAAACAGCCCTCCGGTGGGCACCAGGCACAGTGATCAGCTTCTTGTTGTGGGCACCTTCCCGCTGCAACCAGGCTGTCCGATGGCAACCAAGCACCCCGCTGTCTCATTCCCAGCGGGTGGTGGGTTTCTCGAGGCTTGACATGTAATGAGGCCACATTTTTAAATGTATTAATTGTTATTTTTTTTATACTGATTTACTACATTATTTTAATCTATGCATTTGTAGATCTGTTATTCTTTAAATTAAATTACACATTTTGTAATATAAATTGAAAAAAAATGTTTTTAAAAATATTGAAATTGTAATATATATATTTTTTTAATTAAAATATATATTATATAGCAGGCAATAATATCCTATGGAAGGAAATTCAAGTTACTGGTAAGTACAGTTAAATTTACTTTTCAGGAATAGTAGTGAGCTAGATTGGGGAATTAATTCCTCTTCAATTCTGAGGTCCCCTGTGAGCCAACTAGCCCACCAGGTACCTCCAGTATGCGCCAGGCAGCTGTGTTGCAGAGAGTCGTTCAAAGGGCACGCCCCCTTTTTACAACACTCTGCAACACAGCTCCGTGGCGCTTACTGGAGATACCTGTTGGACTAGTTGCCCCCTAGGGGACCTCTGGATTGAACAGGAATTAATTCCCCAACTTAAAACGCGCCTCAGGGCATGTTTGCACTCACATCACCTCAAGCCCCGCCTCCCACCTTCACCACTGTGCTAACGCGCCCTGTAGAGTGTTCTAAGTTGGGGGATTAGTTCCCTTGCATACTGGGGGTCTTTGGGGCCAACTAGCCCACCAGGAATCTCCAGTATGCGCCAGGGGGCTGCATTGCAGAGAGGTGTAATGAGGCCAAGCCCCTTTTTACACCTCTCTGCAATGCAACCCCCGGGCGCGTTTGCAGAGGAGGAACTAAATCCCCTTGCATACTGGCGGTCCATGGGGGCCAATTAGCCCACCAGGAACCTCCAGTATGCGCCAGGGGGCTGCATTGCAGAGAGGTGTAATGAGGCCACCCTCCTTTTTACACCTCTCTGCAACGCAGCCCCCTGGCGCGTTTGCAGAGGGGGAACCAATTCGCCTTGCATACTGTGGGCCCATGGGGGCCAACTAGCCCACCTGGAACCTACAGTATGCGCCAGGGGGCTGCATTGCAGAGAGGTGTAATGAGGCCACCCTCCTTTTTACACCTCTCTGCAACGCAGCCCCCTGGCGCGTTTGCAGAGGGGGAACCAATTCGCCTTGCATACTGTGGGCCCATGGGGGCCAACTAGCCCACCTGGAACCTACAGTATGCGCCAGGGGGCTGCGTTGCTTTGCCCCGGGGGGTGGTGGTCCCCGGGGCAGTGTGGGGGTATTGGGCCCTACCCCCACATTTCTTTTTCACTATGCCCCTGGTATTTGGTCCCCCTGGGGGGTAATTTGAAAAAAAGCAGACTGAGTTTTAAAAAAAAGAAATTGGGGCCTTGGGGGTCCTTGTGGGACCACGTGAGCAGGCCTAGGGGGTCAGGGTCTTTCTACCCTGCCCCCTTTTTGCGTTCTACACGTTTGGTTTTCTGCTTTCTTGTGCCTCGGTCTATCGAGCACAAGATGGCTGCCAACACTTCCTGGTTTGGAGTGCTCACAGCCAATGAGCATGCAGCTCGTACTTGGAGAGGGACGAGTACGGTACTCGTTCGATACTCGTACGGTACTCGTACCCCGTGATTTTTGTCAAAAAGAATTGGGGGGACCTTGAGGATCCTTGTGGGACCCCCTGAGCAGGCCTAGGGGGTCAGGGTGTTTCTACCCTGCCCCCTTTTTGCATTCTACCCGTTTGTTTTTCTGCTTTCTTGTGCCTCGGTCTACCGAGCACAAAATGGCTGCCAACACTTCCTGGTTTGAAGTGTTCACAGCCAATGAGCATGCAGCTCGTACTCGGAAAGGTAAGCGTACGGTACTCGTTCGGTACTCGTACGGTACTCGTACCCCGTGATATTTGTCCCCCAAAAAAATTGGGGGGGGGGCCTTGAGGGTCCTTGTGGGACCCCCTGAGCAGGCATAGGGGGTTAGGGTGTTTCTACCCTGCCCCCTTTTTGCGTTCTACACGTTTGTTTTTCTGCTTTCTTGTGCTTCGGTCTACCGAGCACAAGATGGCTGCCAACACTTCCAGGTTTGGAGTGTTTATAGCCAATGAGCATGCAGCTTGTACTCTGAAAGGTACGCGTACGGTACTCGTACGGTACTCGTACCCCGCGATTTTTGTAAAAAAAAAAATTGGGAGGGGGCGCTTGGGGGTCCTTGTGGGACCCCCTGAGCAGGCCCAGGGGGTGAGGGTGTTTCTACCCTGCCCCCTTTTTGCGTTCTACACGTTGGTTTTTCTGCTTTCTTGTGCCTCCGTCTACCGAGGCACAAGATGGCTGCCAACACTTTCTGGTTTAGAGTGTTGACAGACAGTTGACAGCCAATTAGCATCCAGCTCGTGCTCGGGAAGGTACAGAGTACAGTAAGCTTACAGTAAGCTTTCTGTATGCACCTCTAGATATACTTATGATTTTACTTTTGATTTTCTCAGGAACTACTGAACGGATATACACCATTTAACAAAAAGGTCCTTCTGCGAACAGAACTTTACCTTTTTGCCAAGTTTGGTGTAATTCCTTTCAGCAGTTCGGGCTGTAGCCCCGGCTAAAGGTCCTAGGGGAATTGCATGGGGAAAACACGTTTTGGGACCCCCCTTTTTCCTCGGCCCCTGCTTCACGAATCACTCCCAAACTTTCAGGGAAGGAGCGGAGCAGGCCATCTTCTTGGAGAAATTCGCGAAGATTCGTCCACCGGCGCCAAAGTTATTCCAAATAGAATGTTGTGGATTTCCTATGGAAACTAGGTTTTAACTATAACTACCTACTGGCGACCGCCAGTAGGTAATATATATATATATATATATATATATATATATATATATATATATATATATATATATATATATATATATATATATATATGGATGTATATATATATATGGATGTATGTCAGTACAACGCGATCTTTTAGATCGCGGAACTTTACAACCCGGTTATTACAACGCATTTCTTTACAACGACTTGCGTTGGAGGGCGCGGATTAAGGAATCTTATAATTTCATATTCCAACACCAGTCCAGTAGGGAAGGTGTTGGAATATAAAATAACAATATTCCTTAACCAACAGCGCCATCCAGCGCAAGTCGTAGTAACAACTTGCGTTGTAATGGCAGCGTGGTAAAGGTTGTGCAGTGTAAACATCGCGTTGTAAACTACGTTTAGCTATATATATATATTCCCCAAACACCCTCCTTGGAAAAGGAAAGTCGTAGCCGCACACCACAATGGAGTTTGCATCTCTTTATTTGGAGATAATCGGCTGTCCTAACATGTTTCGTTCGATTGTCCTGAACTTTTTCAAAGGGTTGTGCCGCTCTCATCCAGTTAGGCATGACAGAAACTGCACTTTTTTATTTGAATGTCAGTTGTCCAATGGGCGTCACGCTCCATCGCAAGGTTTTATGGTTTGTGTAGTTCCTCATTTTCTATACATTTTTTTTACCCTCCAGTGGGTTATGTTTCATGCCTATCCCATGATGCGAAGTCCGTTGTGTCCTGGAAACACCCATTCTCAAGGTTTCCCTGGAACCAATGCCGAAGACAGTCTTTGGTGGCACCTATCTGTCCTATCGCTTTCGCGTTCTCCCAAGGCGGTTCATTTTCCGGCAGACCATGGAGCTCTTGCTGGCGGTGCGTAGCTTACGGCTAAACCACGCCGGTAAATATTCCCCAAACACCCTCCTTGGAACAGGAAAGTCGTAGCCGCACACCACAACGGAGTTTGCATCTCTTTATTTGGAGATAATCGGCTGTCCTAACATGTTTCGTTCGATTGTCCTGAACTTTTTCAAAGGGTTGCGCCGCTTTCATCCAGTTAGACATGACAGAAACTGCACTTTTTTATTTGATTGTCAGTTGTCCAATGGGCGTCACGCTCCATCGCAAGGTTTTATGGTTTGTGTAGTTCCTCATTTTCTATACAATTTTTTTTACCCTCCAGTGGGTTATGTTTCATGCCTATCCCATGATGCGAAGTCCGTTTTGTCCTGGAAACACCCATTCTCAAGGGTTCCCTGGAACCAATGCCGAAGACAGTCTTTGGTGGCACCTATCTGTCCTATCGCTTTCGCGTTCTACCAAGGCGGTTCATTTTCGGGCAGACCGTGGCGCTCTTGCTGGCGGTGCATAGCTTACAACTGAACCACGCCGTTAAATATTCCCCAAACACCCTCCTTGGAAAAGGAAAGTCGTAGCCGCACACCACAACGGAGTTTGCATCTCTTTATTTGGAGATAATTGGCTGTCCTACCCTGCCCTCTTTTTGCGTTCTACACGTTTGTTTTTCTGCTTTCTTGTGCCTCCGTCTACCGAGGCACAAGATGGCTGCCAACACTTTCTGGTTTAGAGTGTTGACAGACAGTTGACAGCCAATTAGCATCCAGCTCGTGCTCGGGAAGGTACAGAGTACAGTAAGCTTACAGTAAGCTTTCTGTATGCACCTCTAGATATACTTATGATTTTACTTTAGATTTTCTCAGGAACTACTGAACGGATTTACACCATTTAACAAAAAGGTCCATCTGCGAACAGAACTGTACCTTTTTGCCAAGTTTGGTGTAATTCCTTTCAGCCGTTCGGGCTGTAGCCCCAGCTAAAGGTCCTATGGGAAATTGCATGGGGAAAACACGTTTTGGGACCCCCCTTTTTCCTCGGCCCCCGCTTCACGAATCACTCCCAAACTTTCAGGGAAGGAGCAGAGCAGGCCATCTTCTTGGAGAAATTCGCGAAGATTCGTCCACCGGCGCCAAAGTTATTCCAAATAGAATGTTGTGGATTTCCTATGGAAACTAGGTTTTAACTATAACTACCTACTGGCGACCGCCAGTAGGTAATATATATATATATATACATATATATATATATATGTTTGCCACCAATACGTTCTTTAGAAGGTGCACACCTTGTCAGTCGGTGCCAGACAGCAGGGATGAAAGTGTCCCTACACGAAATCTTTTCACCAATAAAGAATATGTCTGCACACGTCCAGTTGCTTATATTAAAGGGCTTTATTCAGGAGACTCAAGGAGCCCCATTCACCTACGCGTTTCGACCGCAGGTCTTGTTCACAGTGTTTACCACTGGTCCATTTTCACTTTCTATTATTTATAATCTCACTCCCAATCAGCTCATAATGAAGCATCTTGGGATATGTAGTTTAACAATTTTGACACAAATAAAACGTTCCTAATATGCAAAAACATTGCTTTTATCTTTCTGTAAATCATACTTTCGCACAATATTGTAAATTTGTAAAGAAAAAAATGGTTAAATCATAGAAGGTTTACTGTAAATACACAAAACTCTATTCTAAACGGAAAATTGTTTTTCCAAAGACAACACCATGTTGCTTAGACCGATAGTGCACTATTTTACAAATAATTAGTTAAATAATGTCACTGAGTACATCTTCATTCTAGGCTAAGTGCCATAATTCACCTTCTTTTGATATTTCCACATTTCCTAAGTTAGTGTAACGGGCTCAGTGCCCTTTTTGGAGTTATGAGAAAGTTATGATACAAAAAGATTATTAAACTGAAAGGGATATTTTTCATAAAGTTTCAAAGGTTCAAATCTAGATTTCTCATATCTATGTAGTGTTCCCAATTGTCCATTCAAAGTTACTAGAGATGAACATACATCTCATCGTCCATGTTCAATCCTCTCGGTGCCTTAGTTTGAAACCGTATGATTAGACGTGACTCTAATCTCCTCAATTGCAGTTTCCGATTTCCACCTCTTTCATGTGGGAGTATTGTTGCTATCCCACTGTATCGTATGTCTTTCCAGGTTTTTCCACTATGCATTGCCATATGCTTCGCTATGGCATACGACATGTCCCCATTTTGGATGGCTCGGATGTGCTCCAAGATTCTCTTGTGTAGTGGGCAGGTCGTCATCCCAATATAGTTTTTGCCACAAGCACAAGTGAGAATATAAACTACATAAGTTGTTTTGCAGGTTATAGTTTGTTCTATATTGAATCTCTTTCCTTGTGGATCCATTAAGGATTTGAGGGATGAGCCTACTGTACATGCTTTACATACTAAGCATTTCGTGAAGCCTTTTTGTTGAGTAGTCAACCAGTCCTCTTTTTTCTTCATTTTAAAGTGACTGTTTACTAATTTGTCTTGCAATGACGGTGGTTTTCGAAAAGTTATTAAAGGATATTCACTCATTTGTTCACCGATGTCAGGATCTTTTTTGATGATGTGCCAATATTTGTTCAGGATTTTTCTTACGTTCTGGCTTTCCTTGCTATACGTCATAATCATTCTGATCGGTTCTGGTTTGGAATCAGTTTTCAAAGTTCTTTTATCAATCAGAGTTTGTGTTCTGCTGAGTTGTCTCGCTTTGAGTTCTCCCTTTTTGACGTCTGCATAATTATATCCTCGTTTCATGAATCTTTTGGTTGTCTCCTTATATTTTTGGTTCATTTCGTCTGGATTGGAGCAATTCCTCTTCATACGTACAAATTCCCCGTATGGTATACTCTTTTTTAACACCGTGGGATGAAAGCTTTCACCATGCAGGACACTGTTGGTTGCAGTCTTCTTCCTATGCACAGTTGTTTCCAGTTGTCCATTTTCAATGTATACCCTAGTGTCTAGGAACACCACTTCTTTTTCGTTGATCACTGAAGTGAATTTTAATCCCAGATCGTTGGTATTCAATTCGGTTAGATATTGGTTGAATTCGATTTCCGTACCATTCCAGATTAGGAACAAATCGTCAATAAAACGTAGCCAGATTACTATTTTTGACGTGAAAAATTCATTTTCTTCTTTCCAGGCTACTGTTTTTTCCCAATATCCCATTGCTAGGTTCGCGTAGCTGGGAGAAAATGCCACGCCCATGGCAGTCCCACATTTTTGGATGTAATACGTTTTATTAAAAAGAAAGACATTATTGTTTAAACATAGTTCAGTCATTTCTTTTATCATTTGCCAATGTTGGAACTCTTCCAATGGTTTCTGTTTCAGGAAGTAGTCCATTGCAGTAAGTCCCATCTCATGTGATATTGATGTATATAAGGAGACTACATCAATGGTAGCCAGTTTGTATTCGTCTACCCAGGAAATATTCATCAGATTACGCAAGAAGTCTCCTGTATCTTTGAGATACGATGATAAAGTTGGGACAATTGGTGCCAAAAAAGAATCAACATAGATGGAAAGATTCTCATATAGTGAGCCACAGCTTGCAATTATGGGTCTGCCCGGTGGTTTTTTTAGAGTCTTGTGCACTTTTGGCAAAAAGTACATAGTGGGCATCACAGGGTTTTCGTTTGTTAAAAATTGCACTTCCTGATTTGTCAGGAGCCCCATATTTTCCCATTTTGTCAACTTCAGATTAAATGTAGTTATTAACTCATTGATCGGATTTTTTCTCAATTTTTCATAGTTCTTATTATCAGTTAGTTGACGCATGGCTTCTTGTATATAGTCTGTTTTATCCATTAGGACTATATTCCCGCCCTTGTCTGCTGGTTTTATTTCAAGTAATTCATCTTCCATCAAAAGTCGTAGGGCATTTCTTTCTGGTATTGACATGTTTTCCTTTTTGCCATTATGTTTGATTTTTTTCATTTTTTCTATGTCAGAATTCACCAAATCAAAAAAAGTATCAATTTTGTTTCCTGGGTGTAACATGGGACAAAATCTCGTTTGTTTCTTGAAATTGGTTTTGAGGCGTTGATTCGTTGCCTGCCCCATGTCAGATAATATTTGACTATCTGTAAAAGTTGATTCCTCAATTTCATTTGCTAGTTCAAAGGCTGTTCGCATTGCAGGGATTTCACTAATTGCAATGTGGGTTGCACTGCCAACATTCTCATTGGAGACGGAGATGCCAATTGGTTGATTTTGTTTTTTGAAGTATTTGGCTAACTTCAATTTACGTGTGTACTTGTAGAGATCGATTTTAGTCTCGACTGCATCATAATGTTTTTCTGGACAGAACGTTAGTCCTTTGTTCAATAAACTTTCCTCTGCTCTTGTTAGCACATGTTTTGAAAGGTTTATTATCAGGTACGGGTCTGGTTCTTCCTTTAATTGTATTAATTTGTGGTTCTGTTTCGTAGGGTGTATCCCTTTGTTTTTGCCAGAGCCTCTTCTGGTTTTCCGTCGTCTTGCTTCTTTTGGCTTTGTTGGCCTCTTCCCTTTTGTTTTGTAGTTGTTTGTTTCTGGCCTCTTCCTCTCCCTCTCCCTCGTCCCCTTCCTCTTCCTCTCGCTTGTTGCTGTTCTAGATAAACCATTTTTACCTCTTCTAAAAAAGGGGTCCTTGTTCCAGTTGTATCTTGATCCTCACTTTCACTCCAATCTGTGTCTGATTCACTTAGAGTGGTGTTTACAATTTCAGTTTGAGGTTGCGATTTGAGTTGGAGTTTTATCTGTTCAAATTTCTTTGCAAAGGTTAAAATTCTGCCGCATGAGTAGTCCTGTTCATCTCTCCTATATTTCCGTTCTTTTCGCTCTTCTACTTCATTTTCATGCTTATCTAAATTAGTTTCCATATCTTTTCTTAGCTTCTTGGTTTCCTCTTCTTTACCCTGGGAGGTGATTAAGGATTCTATTTCAGATATTTTCTCATGTAGTTCTTCTATGTCAATTTCTGCATGTTTCACTATGATTCTTAACATGTTGGCAGAGCATTGCATATTATTGTTGCCCCATTCAACGAGCATTTCAGGGCGTGTATCTGGGTGGTTCGGGAGGGTATATATTCTTAAGCCTCTTGGGACCATTTTACATTCCAGGTATTTCCTTAATGTTAAAATTTCCCAACTTTTAGAAATCTCTTTCTTGAGCAGCCTTTCAAGTTTCACAAATAACTGTTTCAATGTCATTGAATTCAGATTGGTTTCCTCTGATTCTTTATTGGTATTATCAGCGGTATTTTCTGCTTTTTTCCCTTTTTAGGTCTCGCCCTGCGATTGCAGGCCAAAGGCCTGCTGTCGCAGAGCGAGACTATTGTTATCATTCCGGCTTTCAAGGACTGAAAGGGAGCCGGAGAGGACAACAGACTGTCACGCGCACGCAGCAGCAGCAGCAGCAGCCTGCCGGGATCAGGTCGCGCGCATCAACAGGCTCTTCACAACACATGCACAACACACATACAGCCCCCCCCCCGCATACACACACACATACATACATACATACAGAACCCCCCCATACACACACACACACACGCACACACACACACACACATACACAGAGAACCCCAGGCGCTTACACGCACATCCCCTACCTCGTCTCGGCGTCTTCGCGCTCCCTTGCCCACGCTCCTCTGGTGCGCGCGCACCACAGGTTTCGATTCCCGCGTCGGCTCCTCTACAGCCAATCAGGATTCCCGCGTCGGCTCCTCTACAGCCAATCAGGAGGCAGAACTCCTTTTAGAGATGCTCCCTCTCTGGTCCGCTACCATTTTTTTCTTTAGGTCGAGCTCTCTCGACCTATTGCTGTTGAGTTGGCTCTGAACGGAGACAGACCTGTGCACTCGCGTCGATTTGACATCGTGGACGCGCATGCCCAGCCTCCCGGAGCCGTGCACTCCTGCTCCACATTCCACATTCACAGCAGCAGCCTCTCACAATCATGCGCGCGCACGCACACGCACACACACATCCCCTCCCTCTCTCCACTCCCCACCCTCACCCTCACCCTCACCCCCACACTCACCGGGCTCTTTCCACGTGTCCTCGCAGCAGGTCCGTCTCGGCAGCAGGCAGACTCGGAGGTCGGCTGTCTTCGGCGATCTTCAGCTTGTGCCGATGTGCACGCTCACGGCACTGCGTCTCGTGCGCGCCCACCGCGCTGTTTCGCGCCCGGCGATCCTCAGCCATATCCGAAAATACCGGATCAAATTAGGTAATAACTGCTGGAACGGAGATCCGCAAGGTCCCTCTAGTTTACTTCACTGCCTGGAGGGTGCCGCTCAGGACGCACCTGCAAGACGAACATTGCTCGCCGCCGGGGGCCTCAGCATCTCGCCCTGCACCCTCCGCTGCTGTGTTTCTAGGCTGTGTGTGGTGGGGCGGCCCATTGGATTGGAGCCGCGCCCCTCTCGTGACTCCGCACTTTGTCAGGTTTTGTAGAACTTCGTTTGTTTTGTAGGGCCTGCCCCTGATTGTGATATAAACCTTGAATGGCCCCGTCCATCCTCCACGCCCCGCCCTTGATTGGCCCATGGTTTGATTCATCTCGCGTTGTTCCACCCCTTGGTGTGCAGGGAAAGTTGTCCCGGCCCCTCCCTCTCTGCACGGTGGATCCGCAGGGGAACTTGCAGGTTGTTGCTCCCTCCGCAGGGCGGGGTGTACAGGGACAGCGCTCAGGCTGTTGCTCCCGTGCCGCTCGGCCCCTGTGGCGCTGCAGCTCCCCCCACCATGTGAGAGCGCCCTCCTGCCATGGGCAAGGCCCAGCGCAAGAGGAGCCCTGGGGCCCGAACCTCTGGTTCTTCGGGAGGAGAAAGCCAGGTAAGGAGGGGGTGGGGTTGTGAAAGGCTGGTCTCTCCTCTTCGTGCACGTCCTTAAATCCTCGAACAGCACGGCCCATCGCCCCCCACCCCACGGAGAAACTAGCTGCCCCAGACTGCATTCCCACACCTTCAGCATTGAGCCCTACCCTTGTTCCCCAATACACCTGCACCCCTTGGAGATGCGAAGACCCCGGAGCGTAAATAATAGTTAACTTGGAGCAGATCGGTCGGAACTCTCTCCTGCTCTGTGAAGGGTGGGGTTGAGTTTACCCGGCCGACATACAGCACAGGTGGGTGCTCTCTTGCCCTTCTCCATCCTCCCCTCCCCTCCCCCATCCTCCCTTCCCCCCTTGCAGCCGGGGTTGTGGGGTAGTCATTCACCGCTCAAATGCGCAGTAAAGAGTTAATAAGTGATCTTGGAGCTGTGTGACCTTCAGGGAGTCCTGAAACTCCTACAGAAACAGAGCGCTAGGCCCTGTGGAGAGGACGGAGTCTAATAGAGGGGCAGCCAGCGGTCTAAAGCTGACACCTGTACAGGGCAGGGGGCGCCTCGCGCTCTCGGAGATATTGTCCTTGCTGGTGACTGGCTGGCAAAATGTTCATTCTCTCCCAAGGATGTGCTTGGCCCAACATTGGAGCCCCCTCTCATGCGATCTCTGCTATTATCCATGCTATCAAGGCTGCGGGGGCTGACTGGCAGGATTGTGGGTGGCATAAGTAGCGGGCATTTACTCCTCTCATGGAGGCAGGTGCGCAGGCTAACGTTGTCCTTTCTTACACAGAGGAGGGTTGAAGGTGCATTTTGCGTGCACTTTCTAACGGGGCACACATTACAGAAGAATGTGAGGAGAAGAGGAGGGTATCTTTTAATGCAGTACAGATTGCAAAGGTGGCTGCAGAAAGTAGCTTTAGACGTGTAGTGCTAACAGGCTATCTTGCGGTAATGGCACTCACATAGTGTTGACAAACGCATATATGGGGAGGCACTAGTAGTCGCTACGAGGTATAGACAGGGATACATGACTTCAGTATTTAAGTTGTGTAGTGCCTTTTAGTACGATGCAAGAGGCAGCGTCTGTCGGCTCTGCTCGTTCAGGCAGCTGTCTTTGAGTGTCCTGAACTCCACATAGTTTTTTTGGGTCCTTAGGCTGTGGTGCGGCAGTTGTTTAGCCAAGGGCGTCTTACCTGTTATGATCTGTCGGGTACCGTCCTATTTTGATTGGCTGGCTCCTACCGACTTGCCTGACCTGTGAGTGGGGTTCTATGGCTGTGCAGAGCCAGGGAGGGAGGGGCCTTTTACCAGGAGTGACCCAGCTATGTCTTGTCCTGTTGGATGTTTTTTGACGGACTGCTGATTTGACATCCAGATTCCAAGTTTGGTTGCAGCATGGCACAGACTTTTTTGGGGTTGTTTTGGTTTAAGGTTATTTGGCTCCTCTGTGGAAATGCTTTCTGCATATTGTGGATGGTTTTGAACTCGAGGTTTCCCTGCTGGGGGCCAAAGAAGCTAATTCCAGGCTGTTTCCATGTGTTATTGAGGCGAAAGCACTGTCTTGCAGCTCTGATCTGTTCCAAGTATCGTTTATTTATTTGTTCTTGGGATCATTGTTGAGGAGTGGTCCGGCCCTACCTACACTGTGTTGTGTGCACACAGCGCTAAAAAGACAGCTCTTACCTTTTTGGAGCATATCCAGTTGATTGTTCGTTCCCTTTGTTGCTGTATTATGTTGGATTACAAAGAAAAGTGAAATCAAAGATTACCTAGATGTTTCCCACTCTGCAGACAGGTGTTGGTGTTGCCCTTATCCTACAGATTGAGGGTCTAGGTAGGTTCCTTTTGAGATACCTGGCTGTAATTAAAAGGTTTTTGTGCTCCTTGGCGCAGACAAGCTATTTCTTCATGCACTACTTACTGTACGTGGTTTACAGCAGCCTGTGATCTTTGTTTTTGCTCCCGTTGTTTTCTCCATTTGAATTTTGATGTTTGTCATCAGCATGCTATTTGAAATGGACAATGTTGTTGGACTGCAATACACGTAAATATTGAACAGTGGGTGTCAAGGATGTTCTCTTAGTCACTACATTATTCTGGAAAGTGGCTTATATTTTATTTTGACTTCAGAGCTAGCATACTTTTGTTTCAGTGAGACATTTAGTTAGGAAGTTGTAGCAGAAACATGCTGTTATCCGCTAATTCAACAGCTGCCAGAAGTTTTAAATAATGCTGCCAATTTTTTTTCAAGACTTGCATCAATGTGATTTCTTTTATGCCCACCCATAGGCCTTTCTGTCTGTTACTGGAGCAGCAGAGTTTTTCACTTGTGATTTCATTTATATAGTGCTTACTATTCTTTACGAGGTGTTAAAGTGCTTTACACTGGTCAACACACTAGTCCAGACCCAAAATGTAATGATGAATGCAGTGTTTATTATTTGGATTTGTCTTGTGCTCTGAAGGAGACAATTCTGTGTGTTTATTTCAGTGTCTCTGCAGTGGATTAAATTAGTAGCGATTAGGTGTGATCATTAGTGGGGGGGGGGGTATGTGAGGTAATGCAAATGGTTGGTGGGATTAGTAGGTCAGTTAGAAGAAAGTGGGTATTGCTCGATTGCAAGGTTTAACCTTCAAAGAAAGACAGGTTATGATCTTTGAAATGAGATGTTAGAAATTTGCTGAAAATACAATAGCAGAGATTCAGACAGACATGGCCCTAAAGTAGGCTGTTCTCATAGAGAGGAGGCATGCAGAATGAAAAGAAAGCAGAAAAGGCAACAATCAGAAGTTTTGAGTCGTGGTCAAAATTTTCATGCAGAATTTTAGAAACTTAGAGTTGAGATTGCCTCCACTCCTCAGGATGCAAAAATGTAGAAAGAAACTCCATTATTTGCATGAGTGGTACTGCTATATTAATCACCTTTGGTAGGCCCTAAAATCAGACGAACAGCCTGTTCATGGGCCAGGCTATTGCTAGGTCCCTCCTTCAACAAGGGCTGCTGATCAACTCTAAGCTTAAAGTAAGTAATAACGGGCACATATACAGGAAAATATGAAAAGCTTTAGGCTGCGCTTGTACAAAGCAGTGACCTCATGATCAAAGCAAATTGGGAGAATATACTGGGTAAGTAATGCAAACATCATAATGGGTTTTCTTGCAAATGCTGTTGCGTATATCTTTTGATGGTAAAGGTCTTAAAGAACCTTAAAGTATGCCTTTCAGCATTAACGGCAAAGCAAAGTGGGATCCTTTTTTAGGTCGAGCTGAATTGCGTCCAGCTCGACAACTAATGTTGCCCGCCTCCTGGGAATCTGAGACAGGGGTCGGACAAGCGCGGGGATTGGTATCTGTGGACGCGCACGTCCAGGCCAGCGCCGTGCACATCTCCTGCCTCAGATTCCCTGAAGCGCGCAAACACACGCCGGCAGGCACACACACAGGCACACACATGCAGGCACATACAAGCGCACACACACACCCCCCCCCCCCCCCCCCCACGGGCTCACGCGCGTGCACACACACAGCCACGCACGCACCCCCCACCACTCATGGGCTCACGCGCGCACACACACACACACGCACATACATGCGCACACACACACACACACCTATCCCCCCCCTCCACTCACCGTGTTCTTTTGTCGCGTCGCCTCGCTGCGCTCTACAGGCTCCGCACTCCCCTGGTGTTTTCTCCGCCGCATCACCACATGCGGGGCTTCCCTCATGCTTGGGAGCCCCGCGCCACCGCTGCTCTCCGTGGGCCGGGCTTTCTGCAAAAAGCGGACGTCCCGCCCCACGACGTGACGCTCCGGAACTTCCGTTATTTATACTTTGCCTGATGACGTGCCAGGAGTCCAGCCAGAGACGGCAGGAGGAGCCCTGCCGAAGGGGCCGGCGGGCGCTGGACATTGGATGGGGCCCCGCACTGCTGGCCACCCTCCTGGGGGGTCAATCCAGGTCAGGTGGTCTGTGGCGGCCGCTGAAGCTGCTGGCCTGCGCCGAGCTGCACCCTCTGCTGCGTAAACCCAGCCGCTCGGAGGAGCAAAATGAGTGTGCGATGAGCCACAAGGCGCATCATTTTCAGGTAGGCGCTTTGCACGTTGTCCCAAACCGTCCCGATGGACCATTGATTGCGTGGCACCTCCACTAGACTTGTTACAAAGGCTTTTGAAAGGGGACTTGGCCAGCGTTGCGCGATGGCTTGCGGGGAGGTGTCCAAAACTGTGTTTTATGTCCTGAAAGAACCATTGCAGCCACATCATGAAGGACACGCTGTACATTCGTAGACTGTGATTGTGTCATGTCACAACATAAAACGGACATCTTCTTCCCCTTGCTAAACCTTAAAGGCTCATAACATTTTACGGGTTCTGTTCTTAAGCACAGGCAGAATTGAGTCACAATACAGAATGTCCGGTTCTGGTACACTCCTAAAGCGCCTTAACCGTTTGGTATTGAGCGTTTGAGGTTCTCATGTGGCGTCCCCACTGTGAAATATGTTTTCATTTTTTTGGGTGATGTTCTTGCACAATATTGTACTAGTCGCAGTTAATTTTTGTATCATCGTATTTCATAATGGTGTTGGGACTTGTCAGTGAATGGCACATGTTTAAAGCCCTGGAAACTGAACAGTACATATATTTAAAAAAAACCTGCTTTTGTATAACTCTTCTACATGGGTATTGAAAGACGTCAAGTACATGTACTTCCGATCACTGTGATGGGGTGCTTCTGGTGATGTTCTTGCACAATATATCCAGTTGTCTCTCAGCCAAAGTAACCAAAATGGTTGTATGTCTCATGCGTACACATTTAAATGCCATTTGTATATTACACGATGATTAAGCTGTGTGACTTGCTTAATGTGGAGATTTTTTAATTTTGAGGTGAATGGCGTTCTTGGCAGTGTTCGTGTCTATTAGTTTATTTTGTGGGTTTACGTGAAGGGAGCTAAAATATCCACAGACTTGGGTGAGATGTCTTTAGTGAGTACCATTAAGTAGCAGCAGCTGCGTAATGTGGGTGTAGTTCCTCACCCACCTGCAATGCTGGGAACTGGAGCGGTGCATAAACACGCACTTTGTACGTATAAGCCTTGCTTACGATACGCAAGGCTGTCAGTAACAGAGACTGCCAGCTTTGCTTCTCATAAGAAAGGGCTATAAGTACAAAGTGCTTGTTTACGCACACCTTGTTTGAAGTGCCACAGAACCGGTTTCTAAACCCAAACAACCCTTGACAACAACTGGCAGAGCAACCAGCAGCTCTGTTGTGTAAACACAACTATTGCTGGGTGAAGGGGCCAGTCCCCTCTGAAAATTGGGCACCACCGCATCCACCACCACTGCGTCCACTATGTCCACCACCACCACGTCCACCACCACATCCTCCACCACCACTGCATCCACCACATCCACCACCACGTCCACAAACACCGGATCCACCCCATCCACCACCACCATGTCCACCACCACCATGTCCACCACCACCATGTCCACCACCACCACCACGCCCACCTCCACCACACCCACCTCCACCCCCCCCAACCTCCACCACCCCTACCTCCACCACCCCTACCTCCACCACCCCTACCTCCACCACCCCTACCTCCACCACCCCTACCTCCACCACCACGTCCACCACCACGTCCACCACCACGTCCTCCACCACGTCCTCCACCAACACATCCACCACCACGTCCTCCACCACTACCATGTTCACCACCACCACGTCCACCACGAGGCCACCTCACTCTATCTATCGCCCTCACTCTATCTATCGCCTTCACACTCTCTGTCTATCTATCGCCCTCACTCTATCTATCGCCATCATTCTATCTATCGATCGCCCTCACTCTGTCTATCTTTCTATCGCCGTCACTCTATCGATCGCACCACCACAGCATCACTCAGGGGCACCACAGCATCACTCAGGGGCCATTCAGGGGCACCACAGCATCACTCAGGGGCACCACAACATCACTATGCGCTACCACAGTATCACTGAACGCCACAGCATCACTTGTCGCCACCACATCAATCCGCGCCACCACAGCATCAATCTGTGCAACCATTCAACAACAACTGGTTCAAATATGTTCTCTCAATGTTTCAAGCTTTATTACAAATGTCACAAAAAGATGTTAATATTTCACTTCTGTTCTTGGATTTTCGTCACTATAAAATACACTGAACATAATCTTCGCAAAAGTTATTTACAAAAGTTTAAGCTATTGCCATTATTAAATTACAATAACTTTTATTTAAGTATTAATTATAAAAAAATTAACAGCCATTCTTGTTTGTAATATCAATACATCTAAGTCACGTAAATACAAAACATGTTGCATTACAAATGCTATAGGTGTCACATTTGCAAAAGTTAAAAGTATTGACATTGTAAATGACAAAGCTATTAATTTCGCTATTTTCAAAACCAACACATAAATAAAGATGGTGTCATTTACAAGACCAATAGCTCAAACTTTCCAAATGCGAGACCTATTGCATTGCAAATGCTTGTTGAAATACTGTTTCTGCGCGTAGCGCACGTTTATTTGCTCTTTCTTCCATGGTGATTTAGCTCTTTATTAATCACTTGCAATAGGAGCGTTTACTTGTGTCAATTAATTGGATTTCCTGTGTGGCTGGGGAAAGCTCGTATGTGTATATATATATATGGATATATGTCAGTACAACGCGATATTTTAGATCGCGGAACTTTACAACGCGGTTATTACAACGCAAGTCGTTGTAAAGACTTGCGTTGTAATAACCGCGTTGTAAAGTTCCGCGATCTAAAAGATCGCGTTGTACTGACATATATCCATATATATATATATATATATATATATATATATTTATTTATATATATTCGGTATGTTTCGTCCTTACTTCAGCATGCCCAGCCAAACAATGAGGAGGAGACGAGACCCATTCTTTCGGTGTTTTTACTTATTTATTTTGCCCAACACCAGTCTGCCATGACGCGTTTCGGCTGCCAAGAGCCTTGATCACCTGACGCAGTCATGAGGGCTGGCCACCTGTTTTAAAGTGCAAGGTGCCTGCTGTGTGATAAACATAGTAAAGATACTATATGCTTAAATGCAGTTATCCATTTGTAGTTAATTTAGCTTTCAATAATAATCGTGAAATACATATTACATTATTCCTAACTGTGTAAATACAATTATATCACTGATTGTCACTAAAACCATTACATATTTAATCTGATTGCACATAAATAATAATGAGGAATAGTGCGGCCATTCGGAATAAAATACATTAAAACACATAAATAATTAAGAATGTATTAAAATTATATAAATATTCCTGATCCGTGCCACTGTCACCTCAAAGCAAGACTTGTTGGTAAACGCTCTAATTGCAAGACATATCGCATTGTCAACCGTATGCTGATAGAGCAACAGTACAAAACTATCTAAAACACGCCAAATGTTTGCATGAGCATAGCTGTTGGATCAATGACAGAAATGCTGCCCATGTGGGCAATTCAAATACTTGTGCAAAATAGCAATGGTTTCAGTGTAGATTAGCTAAAAATTACAATCACACATAACAGTAAAATCAAAGTGCTACCAGTGTTTAAAACAAGATTGTGCCTAATAATTGGAAGAAATAGATAAAATATCTCATGATTCAATAAATAAAGTGTGGAGGACAGGGAAAGTTCATAGGTTGAAAAAAATATAATGAAATGCAGATTAAAGATAGCATATTGCAACTACAGCCTCAGTGCACAGTTCAGTTCACTTCAGAATGACCAAACTATAAGTATGTGTGACAGTCCTCACTGTTATTGAGACCATTAGGTATCTTACTGTCCAGCAAGATAATATATCTAGTCTCTAGTTTGCGTAATAGCCCTTCTTTATCACCACCTCTTCTTTGGGGGGGGACGCTGTCAATGACAAAATAGGTTAGACCAGTTGGATTTTTACCGTGCATTTGTTCGAAGTGTCTAGCCACAGGATACAAAGGATCTGCATTTATGATGGCCCTCAAGTGCTGCAGGATTCTATTATGTACTTGAGGCCTTGTGCTCCCCACATACCGAAGCCCACATGGGCATTCTAAAACATAGACTGCAAATTCTGATTTGCAGTTTAGTTTTTCTCTTATTTTGATGGGGTTGGGGGAGAATGGTATCATGTATTCTGATCTGCTGACACAATTTTTACATGCTTTACATGTTGCGCACCTCAGAAATCCTTTACTGCCGCCTAGCCACGAGCCCGTGACTAGTTCTGGACTGCTAGAGACCAAACTGGTTTGCATTGATCTAGCTTTTCTGTATGTGATATTGGGCGAAGTGGTCACTAGACTGCCTACAATAGGGTCACTCCTGATTACGGACCAATTGTTTTTGACAATCTTCCAAATGGACTTGTGCTGGTTACTGTATGTCATGATGAGTCTAGTTTCATTGGGTGGATCAGACTCGGGGGCCCTGACTATTTCATCTGAGGAACCCAACAATTGATGTCTTTCTTGCTTGTTGGCTCTACTCATAGCAGTGTCAATAATTCCCATGTCATAACCCCTAGCGAGAAATCTATTTTTGCATTCATTCTGCGCCGCCAGGCAGTCAGTGTCATTGCTACAGATTCTCCTGATGCGGAGCATCTCCCCGTAGGGGATGCTCTTTATCAGGTGAACTGGGTGGTGGCTATGGGCGTGCAACACAGTATTGCCAGCCGTCGGTTTTCTATATAGCCTAGTCTGTAGCTTGCCCTTATCAATAAAGATTTCTACGTCAAGAAACACAACAGACATGTGACTGAAAGTGCTGGTAAAATGTAAATTCACAATATTGACATTGAGTTGTTCAATAAAAGCGGTGACTTCATCTGGAGTGCCATCCCATATAAAAAAAGAGGTCATCAATGTACCTCCACCAACATTTGACCTTAGTGTTCATGGTGGCAGAATGGCAATTCATGAGGACCTGCTCCTCCCAGTAGCCCATATGAAGACAGGCATAACTGGGAGAAAAGCAGGCCCCCATGGCCACCCTCCTGGTCTGCAGAAAAAGCTGGTTCGAGAATAAGAACACATTGTTGTTGAGGCAAGCCAAAATCATGTCCACTATCATTTTGGAATGTTCTGCATACTCAGCAGGTCTCTTGCTCA
The DNA here is from genome assembly GCF_964261635.1 of Lissotriton helveticus. Taxonomy (NCBI): domain Eukaryota; kingdom Metazoa; phylum Chordata; class Amphibia; order Caudata; family Salamandridae; genus Lissotriton; species Lissotriton helveticus. The sequence goes on from NC_136061.1 coordinate 1,794,231,624, forward strand.
GATAGTACTGGATTGCCCTAATTCCATCCTTGTGATAAATGCTCGTATACAAAGAGGTAACATCTAAAGATACTAGAAGAAAAGTTGGCTGCCATTCAAAATTGGAAAGTTTCTTCAGTAAGTCTCCTGTATCGAGTATAAAAGATGGTAATTTCTTGACAAAGTCCTGCAAGAAAAAGTCAATGTATTTGCTGACATTTTCCAGAAGGCTATTCCTGGCTGAAATTATTGGCCTTCCTGGCGGTTGGTGATAGTTCTTATGAATTTTAGGGATGAAGTATATTACAGGGGTCACAGGATGGTCATTTTTGAGGTATTTGAATTCCTCGAGTGTGAGCAGTCCATTACTCCTCCAAGCCATCAGTTTCGAGTAGTTTTCATTTTTTGCTGCTAACACTTCTTGTGCGTTGGTTCTCCTGTAACAATCCCTGTCATTTAATTGTTTCAAAGCCTCCTCCAGGTACATTTTTCTGGGCCAGAGCACGACGTTACCGCCCTTGTCTGACTGTCTAATAACCAGCTGTTTGTGTCCTTTCAGTTTTTTTATTAGGTTATGGTACTGCATGTCACGATAATTTAATTTGTTCTTTTTTACATTCGCATTGTTGATTTGTGGCTTCTTTAATTCCAATGCAACTCGATCATGAAAAATGTCTAAGTTGTCCTTCAGCATCATAGGGCAAAATTTGGATCTTGGTTTGAATGGTGTTTTGCAGGGTGTGAGTGTTGGTTCTCCGCCTAAGGCCGGCTCAGCTAGTAACCCATCTTGTTCCTGTAATTCTAGTAGTTCTTGTGTGAGTGCTAATCCCAATGTAGGCGATTTGTTCATAGGATTAGCGGATGGGAAAGAGGGAATCGTGGTGGTGGTTCTTAGTGTGCTGTGAAATTTCTTCAATTTCAGCTTCCGAACATATTTAAATAGGTCAATTCGGGTGCTAGCGTAATCAAAGTCGTTTATAGCACTGTAGGATAGCCCAAGCGACAAAATGGAAGTTTCTTTCTGGGTTAACACTACATCATCAAATTGACCACAGTTTTGGCACCCTCTACTTTGGTGTCTGATTGTATTGCCATTTTGATTTTTGCCTCCTCTGCCTCCCTCCTGTGCTGCCGCCTTTTTTTGCATTTCCTCCTCTCTGCACGTTTACTGTTGGCTTGTTTGCGTTTGCTCCCTGCGTGCCAGAGCGGAGGGTTTGTTTTCGGTCTTGTTGAACCACAGCTAACTCCTGGGCGGGAGTGAACTTGCGAAACCCCGACCTTTTATTCCGTTTGGCTTCATTGTCAGACTCGCTTTCAACTTGAGAGCTGTTACCAGATACAGAAGAGGTCTCCAATACACTGTCGCTGGTTGATTGGATAGGCGTGCCCATTGGAGCACTTTGATTGTCATGTTTTTGTTGGTGTTGTTTTAAATTGTCATATCTCCGGGCGAAGGTAAAAATCTGCCCATGCTCGTAGTCAAGCCTATCGCGTTGAAATTTGTAGACTTTGCGCCGTTTGATTATTTCCTCTTCATGTTTCAATCACGCTTCCATCTCAACGCGGTATTTATCAATGGCGGGGGAACTTGGAATTTTGGCTATTTCAGCTTCCAGTCTTTCTATTTCCGCCAAAAGTTTGGTTCTGTCGCTTTCCGCGTATTGAATCAGTATCTGCATTGAGCGTTTTGAATAGTCTAAGTTGCATTGAGCCCAATCAATGAGCATTTGGGGGTCAGGGTCTTCATACGAGGGTGCTAGCATTATTCTCAAGCCGCGGGGCACCCTCCCTACCTCCAAGTAACCGGACAGAGAGCTGTGCTCCCACCACTTCGCCTGCTCACTCTTGCAACATTTCTCTAATGCCCTGAATAGTCCTTTTATGTTGTTACTCGGTTCCGGCACCGAGGCTGTAATTGCACTTGAAACAGACCCCCCAGCCGGGGAGTCCGTGAACATACCCCTGGAGGCCTCCACACGCCCCCGTACTGCGTCTGCAGACATGGTGTATAAATTTTGGGTCGTATATTGAAACAGGGAAAATCGATTGTTATCCTACCCGACAATGCTGGGTAGTCGACCCCTGTACCACTCCACACAGGATTTTCTCCGGGGCTCCGGCGATGCTGTAGGTACTCCCGGTGCAGTTCCAGTTCGCTGTCGACCTCCGCCGAGCTCTGACCCGGAACCGCTCACGTTCTTCCCCACGACGTCACTGGAATCTCCGCCTCTCCTGGGGCTCCGTCGGCGTCTCCTTCGCGGAGTTGTAATGGCGCTCCATAACCTGGAACCGTAGCTTCAAGCCGCACTAGCCCAAACGTGGAGGGGTCTCGTCGAGTCCAGGGAAGCAGTCCTGGAAATATTTTCGGTATGTTTCGTCCTTACTTCAGCATGCCCAGCCAAACAATGAGGAGGAGACGAGACCCGTTCTTTCGGTGTTTTTACTTATTTATTTTGCCCAACACCAGTCTGCCATGACGCGTTTCGGCTGCCAAGAGCCTTGATCACATGACGCAGTCATGGGGGCTGGCCATCCGTTTTAAAGTGCAAGGTGCCTGCTGTGTGATAAACATAGTAAAGATACTATATGCTTAAATGCAGTTATCCATTTGTAGTTAATTTAGCTTTCAATAATAATCGTGAAATACATATTACATTATTCCTAACTGTGAAAATACAATTATATCACTGATTGTCACTAAAACCATTACATATTTAATCTGATTGCACATAAATAATAATGAGGAATAGTGCGGCCATTCGGAATAAAATACATTAAAACACATAAATAATTAAGAATGTATTAAAATTATATAAATATTCCTGATCCGTGCCACTGTCACCACAAAGCAAGACTTGTTGGTAAACGCTCCAATTGCAAGACATATCGCATTGTCAACCGTATGCTGATAGAGCAACAGTAAAAACTATCTAAAACACGCCAAATGTTTGCATGAGCATAGCTGTTGGATCAATGACAGAAATGCTGCCTATATATATATATATATATGTCCTAACTAAACTACCCAGTGGCAGTCACCACTGGGTAGTTATAGTTAGGGTCACATTTCCATAGGAAAAGGATTTTTTGGTTTGTTTATAACTTTGCCGCAGTTTGACGAATGTTCGCTAAACATTCCAAAAAAAGTCTCATTCGCCTAAGCTCCTTTCTGGAAAGTTTCAGGGTGCTCCATCAAGTGGGTGCCAGGAAAAGGTAAGTTCCAAAATGCATTTACCCTATCCAGATTTCCATGGGAAAATTGAACTGCAATACCACAAAACCTGCTGAAAAGAATAATACCAAATATGGGAGAAAGGGAGGTATTGATCCATAAAGCGGGCTTTTTATGCGCACAGCCAATGAGCATGCAGCTCGTACTTGGAAAGGTACGAGTACGGTACTCGTTCGATACTCGTACGGTACTCGTACCCCGTGATTTTTGTCAAAAAGAATTGGGGGGACCTTGAGGATCCTTGTGGGACCCCCTGAGCAGGCCTAGGGGGTCAGGGTGTTTCTACCCTGCCCCCTTTTTGCATTCTACCCGTTTGTTTTTCTGCTTTCTTGTGCCTCGGTCTACCGAGCACAAAATGGCTGCCAACACTTCCTGGTTTGAAGTGTTCACAGCCAATGAGCATGCAGCTCGTACTCGGAAAGGTAAGCGTGCGGTACTCGTTCGGTACTCGTACGGTACTCGTACCCCGTGATATTTGTCCCCAAAAAAAATTGGGGGGGGGCCTTGAGGGTCCTTGTGGGACCCCCTGAGCAGGCATAGGGGGTTAGGGTGTTTCTACCCTGCCCCCTTTTTGCGTTCTACACGTTTGTTTTTCTGCTTTCTTGTGCTTCGGTCTACCGAGCACAAGATGGCTGCCAACACTTCCAGGTTTGGAGTGTTTATAGCCAATGAGCATGCAGCTTGTACTCTGAAAGGTACGCGTACGGTACTCGTACCCCGCGATTTTCGTAAAAAAAAAAATTGGGAGGGGGCGCTTGGGGGTCCTTGTGGGACCCCCTGAGCAGGCCCAGGGGGTGAGGGTGTTTCTACCCTGCCCCCTTTTTGCGTTCTACACGTTGGTTTTTCTGCTTTCTTGTGCCTCCGTCTACCGAGGCACAAGATGGCTGCCAACACTTTCTGGTTTAGAGTGTTGACAGACAGTTGACAGCCAATTAGCATCCAGCTCGTGCTCGGGAAGGTACAGAGTACAGTAAGCTTACAGTAAGCTTTCTGTATGCACCTCTAGATATACTTATGATTTTACTTTTGATTTTCTCAGGAACTACTGAACGGATATACACCATTTAACAAAAAGGTCCTTCTGCGAACAGAACTTTACCTTTTTGCCAAGTTTGGTGTAATTCCTTTCAGCAGTTCGGGCTGTAGCCCCGGCTAAAGGTCCTAGGGGAATTGCATGGGGAAAACACGTTTTGGGACCCCCCTTTTTCCTCGGCCCCTGCTTCACGAATCACTCCCAAACTTTCAGGGAAGGAGCGGAGCACGCCATCTTCTTGGAGAAATTCGCGAAAATTCGTCCACCGGCGCCAAAGTTATTCCAAATAGAATGTTGTGGATTTCCTATGGAAACTAGGTTTTAACTATAACTACCTACTGGCGACCGCCAGTAGGTAATATATATATATATATATATATATATATATATATATATATATATATATATGGATGTATGTCAGTACAACGCGATCTTTTAGATCGCGGAACTTTACAACGCATTTCTTTACAACGACTTGCGTTGGAGGGCGCGGATTAAGGAATCTTATAATTTCATATTCCAACACCAGTCCAGTAGGGAAGGTGTTGGAATATAAAATTACAATATTCCTTAACCAACAGCGCCATCCAGCGCAAGTCGTAGTAACAACTTGCGTTGTAATGGCAGCGTGGTAAAGGTTGTGCAGTGTAAACATCGCGTTGTAAACTACGTTTACCTATATATATATATTCCCCAAACACCCTCCTTGGAAAAGGAAAGTCGTAGCCGCACACCACAATGGAGTTTGCATCTCTTTATTTGGAGATAATCGGCTGTCCTAACATGTTTCGTTCGATTGTCCTGAACTTTTTCATGCCTATCCCATGATGCGAAGTCCGTTGTGTCCTGGAAACACCCATTCTCAAGGTTTCCCTGGAACCAATGCCGAAGACAGTCTTTGGTGGCACCTATCTGTCCTATCGCTTTCGCGTTCTCCCAAGGCGGTTCATTTTCGGGCAGACCATGGAGCTCTTGCTGGCGGTGCGTAGCTTACGGCTAAACCACGCCGTTAAATATTCCCCAAACACCCTCCTTGGAACAGGAAAGTCGTAGCCGCACACCACAACGGAGTTTGCATCTCTTTATTTGGAGATAATCGGCTGTCCTAACATGTTTCGTTCGATTGTCCTGAACTTTTTCAAAGGGTTGCACCGCTTTCATCCAGTTAGACATGACAGAAACTGCACTTTTTTATTTGATTGTCAGTTGTCCAATGGGCGTTACACTCCATCGCAAGGTTTTATGGTTTGTGTAGTTCCTCATTTTCTATACAATTTTTTTTACCCTCCAGTGGGTTATGTTTCATGCCTATCCCATGATGCGAAGTCCGTTTTGTCCTGGAAACACCCATTCTCAAGGTTTCCCTGGAACCAATGCCGAAGACAGTCTTTGGTGGCACCTATCTGTCCTATCGCTTTCGCGTTCTACCAAGGCGGTTCATTTTCGGGCAGACCGTGGCGCTCTTGCTGGCGGTGCGTAGCTTACGGCTGAACCACGCCGTTAAATATTCCCCAAACACCCTCCTTGGAAAAGGAAAGTCGTAGCCGCACACCACAACGGAGTTTGCATCTCTTTATTTGGAGATAATTGGCTGTCCTACCCTGCCCTCTTTTTGCGTTCTACACGTTTGTTTTTCTGCTTTCTTGTGCCTCCGTCTACCGAGGCACAAGATGGCTGCCAACACTTTCTGGTTTAGAGTGTTGACAGACAGTTGACAGCCAATTAGCATCCAGCTCGTGCTCGGGAAGGTACAGAGTACAGTAAGCTTACAGTAAGCTTTCTGTATGCACCTCTAGATATACTTATGATTTTACTTTTGATTTTCTCAGGAACTACTGAACGGATTTACACCATTTAACAAAAAGGTCCATCTGCGAACAGAACTGTACCTTTTTGCCAAGTTTGGTGTAATTCCTTTCAGCCGTTCGGGCTGTAGCCCCAGCTAAAGGTCCTATGGGAAATTGCATGGGGAAAACACGTTTTGGGACCCCCCTTTTTCCTCGGCCCCCGCTTCACGAATCACTCCCAAACTTTCAGGGAAGGAGCAGAGCAGGCCATCTTCTTGGAGAAATTCGCGAAGATTCGTCCACCGGCGCCAAAGTTATTCCAAATAGAATGTTGTGGATTTCCTATGGAAACTAGGTTTTAACTATAACTACCTACTGGCGACCGCCAGTAGGTAATATATATATATATATATATATATATATATATATATATATATATGTATATATATATATATATATGTGTATATATATATATATATATGGATATATGTCAGTACAACGCGATCTTTTAGATCGCGGAACTTTACAACGCGGTTATTACAACGCAAGTCGTTGTAAAGACTTGCGTTGTAATAACCGCGTTGTAAAGTTCCACGATCTAAAAGATCGCGTTGTACTGACATATATCCATATATATATATATATATATATATATATTTATTTATATATATTCGGTATGTTTCGTCCTTACTTCAGCATGCCCAGCCAAACAATGAGGAGGAGACGAGACCCATTCTTTCGGTGTTTTTACTTATTTATTTTGCCCAACACCAGTCTGCCATGACGCGTTTCGGCTGCCAAGAGCCTTGATCACATGACGCAGTCATGGGGGCTGGCCACCCGTTTTAAAGTGCAAGGTGCCTGCTGTGTGATAAACATAGTAAAGATACTATATGATTAAATGCAGTTATCCATTTGTAGTTAATTTAGCTTTCAATAATAATCGTGAAATACATATTACATTATTCCTAACTGTGTAAATACAATTATATCACTGATTGTCACTAAAACCATTACATATTTAATCTGATTGCACATAAATAATAATGAGGAATAGTGCGCCCATTCGGAATAAAATACATTAAAACACATAAATAATTAAGAATGTATTAAAATGATATAAATATTCCTGATCCGTGCCACTGTCACCTCAAAGCAAGACTTGTTGGTAAACGCTCTAATTACAAGACATATCGCATTGTCAACCGTATGCTGATAGAGCAACAGTACAAAACTATCTAAAACACGCCAAATGTTTGCATGAGCGTAGCTGTTGGATCAATGACAGAAATGCTGCCCATGTGGGCAATTCAAATACTTGTGCAAAATAGCAATGGTTTCAGTGTAGATTAGCTAAAAATTACAATCACACATAACAGTAAAATCAAAGTGCTACCAGTGTTTAAAACAAGATTGTGCCTAATAATTGGAAGAAATAGATAAAATATCTCATGATTCAATAAATAAAGTGTGGAGGACAGGGAAAGTTCATAGGTTGAAAAAAATATAATGAAATGCAGATTAAAGATAGCATATTGCAACTACAGCCTCAGTGCACAGTTCAGTTCACTTCAGAATGACTAAACTATAAGTATGTGTGACAGTCCTCACTGTTATTGAGACCATTAGGTATCTTACTGTCCAGCAAGATAATATATCTAGTCTCTAGTTTGCGTAATAGCCCTTCTTTATCACCACCTCTTCTTTGGGGGGGACGCTGTCAATGACAAAATAGGTTAGACCAGTTGGATTTTTACCGTGCATTTGTTCGAAGTGTCTAGCCACAGGATACAAAGGATCTGCATTTATGATGGCCCTCAAGTGCTGCAGGATTCTTTTATGTACTTGAGGCCTTGTGCTCCCCACATACCGAAGCCCACATGTCACCACAAAGCAAGACTTGTTGGTAAACGCTCCAATTGCAAGACATATCGCATTGTCAACCGTATGCTGATAGAGCAACAGTAAAAACTATCTAAAACACGCCAAATGTTTGCATGAGCATAGCTGTTGGATCAATGACAGAAATGCTGCCTATATATATATATATATATGTCCTAACTAAACTACCCAGTGGCAGTCACCACTGGGTAGTTATAGTTAGGGTCACATTTCCATAGGAAAAGGATTTTTTGGTTTGTTTATAACTTTGCCGCAGTTTGACGAATGTTCGCTAAACATTCCAAAAAAAGTCTCATTCACCTAAGCTCCTTTCTGGAAAGTTTCAGGGTGCTCCATCAAGTGGGTGCCAGGAAAAGGTAAGTTCCAAAATGCATTTACCCTATCCAGATTTCCATGGGAAAATTGAACTGCAATACCACAAAACCTGCTGAAAAGAATAATACCAAATATGGGAGAAAGGGAGGTATTGATCCATAAAGCGGGCTTTTTATGATTTGGTGTAAATCTGGTAGTTTTTGAAAAATCTTGGTTAAAAAATGTTGTGTGTTTCATGCTGCTGAGTATCCGTACATCAAACAGATCAATAAATATGATCTGATTGGCTGCCACCACATCAACAATGATGTGGCGGCATCCATTTTAGGCTTCAGTCCTCTGTTCTACAAAAAAAATTAAAAAACATACAGGGGGGGCAGGGTAGAGATACCCTGCCCCCTCAGGCCTGGAAGGAGGATTGCTGAGGACCAAAACATATAATTTTTTAATAAGCGTCACGGATCCATGAAGGTTTTGCGGCAACAATTTTTTTTAAACGTGGACTCCGGCCCTTTGTAAACATGACCCCTGATGGTGAGCTACAACCCGAGGGATCTGTAGTTTTTTTTAGGGGAGTGGGACCTGCACCTCCCACCTCCCAGAGCCTCTTTTAGGCCCCGGTGACCCAATCCTCCTTAGTCGCTTTTCAAAAAAAGGGGAGAGGGTGCAAGGCCACCACCATGAGTGTTTTTGTGTCTATAAGGCCCTGGAGACCACCACCCTGGGCTGAGTTTTAAATTTTGGGAGGGAGGCGTACGCCACCCCCACCCTACTAACTGTAGATTGGCGCCTGGGAGCATATGCCCGGGGGCTCTATTTCAGGGTCTGCGTCCAAGCGACCTCTTCCCCCAGGACTTTGGTGTTCCCTGCCCAGGAGAGTGCGGGTATTTATTTATTTATTTTATTTAATTTCTTGTATAGCGCAACAATCGACCCCATACGGGGTATCTCCGCGCTTTGCTCACTAAGTTGGTGCAAAAAAACAGGGGCATAGCAGAAGAGCTAGAAGTTACAGTGATGGCATTACAGTAGATTATTCTTCTGCAAACAAGTTGGTTTTTAGGCTTTTTCTAAATGATAGATGATTGGTGGTCTGTCTGAGGCTAAGGGGCAAGTTGTTCCATAAAGTCGGTCCCATTAAGGAGAAAGCTCGGCCACCCTGTCTGGTCTTTTTGACAAAAGGGGGTTTTAGCAGAAGTTGATTGCTTGACCGCAGATCTCGGTCCGGTTTATAAAGCTGTAGTTTTTGAGTTAAGTAATTGGGACCGTTTCCAAACAGGCACTTATGGACAGTGCAGCAGATCTTAAATTTAACACGTTGGCGTATAGGGAGCCAGTGTAGTTCTCTCAACAGGGGTCTGGAAGATGTTCTTGAGGGAGCATTTAGGATCAATCTGGCCGCCGTGTTCTGGACCACCTGTAATCGATTGATGGCATCCTCATTGGCTTGTATCAGGAGCCCGTTACAATAGTCTAATCGACTTATGACCAGGGTCTGCACAAGGGTATTTCTGTAGGTGTCTGGTAAGAGAGGGAAAACTCGTCTAAGCAGGCCAATAGTGCGGAAACAGGCTCCAGCGATCACGTTTACGTGTTCTTTTAGGGTTAGGTTTTGATCCAATTTCACACCCAGATTTTTGACTGTACGTTTTGGAGAGGGTACAGGTCCTAAGTCCATAGGCCACCAGTCGGGAGACCAGAGTATGTTAGGTTTCCCAAAGAGCATCACCTCTGTCTTCCCGACATTGCATTGGAGGTAGTTGGAAGCCATCCAATTTGAAACAGCCCTCATACCTTCCGCAAAATTTTTCCTAACATTAGAATTAAGGGCATGGAAAGGGTAGAGGAGTTGAGTGTCGTCGGCGTAAGACACTGGTGTGAATCCATACTTCCTCACAATCTCAGCAAGGGGGGCCACATACACATTAAATAATGTGGGGCTTAGACATGAGCCCTGTGGCACCCCCTTCGTGAGCGCCCTAGAGATGGAATGGTAGGGGCCCAGGCTGACAGATTGTGAGCGTCCGGAGAGGAAACTCTCCAACCATGCCAGGGCTAGACCTCCAATGCCCACTCCTTGCAGTCGGTTCAACAAGATTTTATGAGAAACAGTATCAAAAGTGGCTGACAGGTCTAACAGCACCAGAATCATTGAGTCTCCTCTATCCTGTGACATTTTGATGTTATCAGTTACGGAGAGGAGAGCTGATTCGGTGCTGTAGTTGGGCCTGAACCCAGATTGAGATTGGTCCAGGCCCCCTGTCGCCTCTATGAAACCGGAAATCTGGATGTTAACAAATTTCTCTGCCAACTTGCTCAGGAGGGGCAGAAGAGAGATGGGGCGGAGGTTGGAGAGTTCCGTCCAGGGAGAGATGGTATTTTTACGTATCGGATTCACAACTGCCTCTTTCCATTGCTGCGGAAGTTTACCTTCTTTAAAGGAAAGGTTGAGGATTTTTTGGATAATTGGGCATAATACTCTGCTCAGATTATTTGTGAGTCTGGCAGGGAGAAGATCATGAGGGGAGCCAGATTTCATGTCGCTCAGTAGTGATAAAATATCACTCTCCGTGGCTTCTGGGATGTCATTGAAGGTTTCTGTGGGGGTTTTTTGGCATAAAATACTATGGTTTTCCGAAATATTGGAATGTTTGGCCAGGATTTTATCATAGATAGTTTCGATCTTTTCCTCGAAAAATTTAGAAATTTTATTGCACAACTCTTGGGAGAAGGTGTCGGGGCTTTCGCAAGCCGAAGGATTGGTAAAGGTATTAAGGATTTTATATAGTTCTTTAGTTGAGTTGCCGGCTTCCTCAAGCTGAGATAGTATGCAGGTTTTTCTTGCCTTTTTTATATTTTTATAGTAAGTGGATATTGCCTGCAAGTAGAGTTCCTTACTAGCGGGAGAATGGTTCTTTCTCCATTGTTTTTCCAGCTTTCGGCATTTTTGTTTATCTATTTTTAGGGTTTCGGTGTACCATGTTTCTTTTTTGGCAGATGAGGATTGTTTGACTATCTTTTGTGGGGCTAATAAGTTTATGGTATCCAAAAGAGTATTATTTAGTTTGGATAGAGCCGATTCTGTATTATCAGAATCAGAAATAGTAGGTTCTCTCCAGACTTGCTCAAAAGAGTCCGGGGTGATTTTATGCCATGGTCTCCGTTTAATGCTCAAGGTGATAGGGGGATCAGAGGGTTTAGTTAGTTGTAAAAAGGAGAATTCCAGCATACTATGGTCAGACCAGTTAATAGACTTAGGGGGGTGGCATTGTATCGAGGGATGGTTGGTGAATATTAAATCCAAAGTGTGGCCTTTCCTGTGGGTGGGGCCACTGTTTCTTAAGTGGAGACCCAGAAGAGCAAGGTCAGCTAGAAGAAGTTTGGTATCAGAGTCTTCAGCTACGTCTGCGTGAAAATTAAAATCTCCAAGCAGGATGAAATTTTCTTTAGCTCTCATATATGGGGCTAGTATTTCCGTTAAAGCTAGTGAAAAGCCAGCATTAGGGCCCGGGGGTCGGTATACTAGGGCGCCTCTCCAGTGATCCTTAGATCTAGTATTAATTTTAGAAATCATAATTTCCATAGTAGGCAGAATTGTTTGTTCTAACACTGTGATATGGAGCTTTTCTTTATAGATAATGGCGGTTCCGCCACCAGTTTTTACTGGGCGATCCAGTCTTAAAATTTTATATCCCTGAGGGATACCCAGAGTTATGGAAGGAGCAGTGTGGGGTTTCAGCCAGGTTTCCGTAAGGAAACATATTTCTGGTTTGAGGCTCTGGATAGTGTCCCAGATCTCGTCATGATGGCGAGGAAGTGACCGAACATTTAGAAGAAAGCTTTTCCAGCCTTTCGTTTCAGTGTTAGTATTAGTGGTCCTTATGAGACCAGTGATAATGGAATCAGAAGTGGCTTGTAGTCTACATTGAAGACAAGAGAACGGGCCTTCAGGGGATGGCCAATTGTCACGTGCACACCTTGGTTGTCCCTGAGGTCGGAGAGCTAGTAGGGATTGTGAGGTGTACATAAGGCGTGTATCCTTTGAAAAGGCCATAGTGAATAATAAAATAATAAAAGATAGAGAAGATAGAAAATAGAGCAGAGTGAGTGGCCCCTGGCCCCGTCCTGCCGCGGACGGGCGCAGACGGGCCACTCTTTGGCTACTCTTCGGCGTAGCTTCGGCTCCACTGCGCGCGATCGCTGCGCGCTCACAAAGAGGCGAGGGCTAAGTAGCCCCGAGAGACCCAGCTGCTAGAGCGCTAACCGCCAAGCAGTTCGAAGCAGGAAGTGGTGTCCTCCCCCTTGCAATCAGAGGGAAGACGAATCAGTGGTCAGAAATGCGTCTCCTATGGCAGCGTTACACCAAACAAGATAAGTGTGGTGATAGTGAGTGTGAGCAATGCGAAATAGCACATTTTAAAAAGTCTAAAATTCCGTTTTCAATCACAGATTTTAAAATGCATTCAGGCAATCACAGTCACAAATTAGTTGGAGCGCAGGCTCAGTGCTAAAGCCTCTGGCGAGCTAGCGGGTCAGAAGGTACTGCCACTACCCCTTACCGCAGCGCGAGGAAGTCAGGCTCAGCCTAAGTAGCCCCGAGAGGGTAGTTAAGATAAACTATTTCCTACCCAAACTCTCCAGGGCAGGAAACACAACTTTGCTCCCTGCCCCCAGGCGGAAGCTGAGAAAAAAGCTGCTCCCACCCAGGTGGGAGCAAAATAAAAAGAGGGCTCCTGCCCACACCATAATGAGCCCTGGCCGGGGAGCTGGAAAGGGCCACAGGGGTATTGGGGTTCCCACTACGGCCCCAACGATTAGGCTTACCATGGGTGCTCTGGGTGAGAACCAGGTCACTCACTTTAAAAAGCTTTGCCTGCTCCTGCCAGCACCTGGTATGAGTGCTGGCTGGGGCAATAGCAGGGACTGCGGGAGCCTTGGGGCTCAACCACGGCGCTAACATTTGAGTATGTTGTGGAGCCTCGGGTGGGCACTGGGGTTCCCATTTAAAAAAATCATTGCCAGCTCCCTCTGGCACACTGTATGGGTGCTGGCTGGGGAGCTTGTGGTGCTGTGGGGGTCTTGTGGGTTGGACGCCCGCTGAAGAAGTATCACACAGCAGCTCCTACATGCCAGTGTTGCCACTTATAAGTGACAGGCGGGCTTCTCTGACACATTAGATATTGCTAAGATGTCCATTCTGGTATATGTTACGGAGCCTGGGGATTGGTCCAATGTGTCAACATTGAAATGACTTGGAAATATAAACAAACGTGATAAGTGGAATACTTGCAATAACCACAGCCACTGGCAATTACTCTGGCTGCATTCCAGTTCATCGATGCACTGGAATGCAGTCTGAGCATTCGACAGTGGCTGAGATTAATTCAGGCATTCAACACATCACTTTGTTGCTTTTACAGTAGACGCCCTTGATATGGCAGGCATGCCATGACATGGGTCCTTTGTTCGTTATGCTATTGGACCCTTGTTGCACCTCACTGATGAGACCCAAGTAGGCCAAAACTTGTGGTTGCTTGTTTTCCCATCTGGAGTGTGACGTCCTTCAACCTAAAATGGCTCCTTCGTGGTTCTTTCTTATGCAGATTGTTTTGTTATGTATTTCCTTGCAGAGTTGTTTGTGCTGCACTCTCTCGTTGTGCCCTGTCCTTGGTGCCTTCCTTACTTGTACTCGTTATTTCTTTTTTTAAGGCATTTTGCAATGTTGCATGTTGTGGCTCACCTTGGGGCTTATTTACAAGCCCCTTGCGCTGCAGATACATCACTTTTTTCAATATTAGAAGTGCAGCTCCCGCGGCGCAAGGGGCTTCTAATGAGTTGCACTATATCAACTGACAAGGGTACTCTCACCATCTCTTCAACCGGTATCACAGAAAGGAGAGAGCTAAGTAAATTCGGCCATTCATTGAAAGCACCCATTAAAGTACGTTGAAAGCATATTGATCTGTAAAATACATGTGGTATATATATAGTGGTATATATAGTGTGATGGCTGTTTTTGATTACTTGGAAAATAATCTGAAAATGCCACTAAGGAGTACTGTGAGATTTTGGCCATAGAGGTGACTGATCTGGTCTGGAAATACCTTAAATTGATATTCACTTTTGAAAACATTTTCAAGAAGTTCTCAAGTACAGTTCCAGATATTTACACTAGATGGCAGAATAATGCAAACGTGGATCTATTGTCGTCTTCAATTTTCAAACCAACTAAACTATTACTGACACTTGTAAAGGCTAACGTGTCTGCAAGAACATTTTTAGATGGCGAATTGACAATAAAAGTGATAAAAAGCAACGAAGGAGAAAAAAAAGTATACTTATTATTAACAAGAAGTCAATTCAGGGCTTCTCAATTGTTTTTTTCCAGTATTACACAATTGCAATAATATAAAAACAACATCTTAAAGATGACATATAGATTGAAGAAACAATAAAACAGGAATGCCACTAGAGCTTTTGTGGGTGGAAAGGAAGTCATTAAATTTGATGCATATTATGCTAGGGTTTTCACCTGCAAACGTTGCCTGCTTGCAGCAGGTGACATTTCCAGGTGAAACATTACGGAGTTTCAGTAATCCAGCATCATATCATTCCGATGGGGTTAGCAGTAACTTCCGCTACCGCCCCTATCGGAATTATCAGGCCGTTCGTTATCAGGTACCCAGAATCTGTCACTGTCTGTAAACCTCCTTCACCACCTTGACCATCATGAGAAAGCAATCCCCTCCATTTACAGAAAAAGATACTTTCAAACTGACAAAAAGTCAATAAGTCAATAATATTATCCACATCAACCACGACTCAAAACATCGAACCGTTTTAAGAAGACCGCCATCCATGACTCAGCCCGCAGGTGCGCAGGCACCAAGGCCGAACTCAGCAACAATCCAATGTCTCAAGCGCAGCTCAATAGTGCCAATAAAGGCAACCTCCCCCCTCAAGAAGAACATAGCATGCACAGCAATACAATAAACACACAAGACATGTTTGTTGGAAAAACATTTTGCTGCAGGTTTATTTCACACAAGAAATATATGCCAACGTGGTGGTTTAACTCTCGGGCGATCCAAGGGCAGGCAGCGGTGACTAAGCTAAGCAGCCCTGCCCACCTGCACCGTGGCCAACCCAATTAGTGCTACCATTTTTTGGGGATTACCCCCCTTAAATACAGTGGACCACCAGCCCATCCCTTTACTCACGCTTTTTATGGGGCAGAGCATGTCCAAGTAAGCCCCCACTTGCTTAGGCTTACAACCGCCCGAAGAACTAGCGAGGCGCAGCCGCTTTCCGCCAGGGTCCTGCTGTAATTCTCCTGGGGTTGTTTGGCTTCTGCACCCCTATTGTGCTCCTGATGAGGTTACCCCTATGTACCATTCAGCCTCCAGATCGCCCTGTAACTCCGCCTGCAACACAAATGAACAAGTTAACAGACTGTGTGACCAGGAGGAACCAAAAGGACAGCCAGATGGGAGGGGGTAAGTATAAGTACATCGTCCCAACCCTCCGATGCGCCGGAAGTGATGCAGAATCTGCGCCGGACTTTAGGGACTCCCCGGGGGTCCCCACAACTAGACGTGGAGATGTGCCTAATGTGGCACTAAGGTGGCTGCCCTTTTGAGCGGACACACTGCATGTGCAAGGGGCAGCCTCACGCCAAGTCTGACTGCCAGATCGGGAAAAGAGATCTGAAATTGGTACAAAAGTATGGAAGATTGTTGGATTTAAGCAGCGGCGTCGCCAGGTGTGAAGACGGACTCATATGCCCCAGCTGCATCCCTCCTGGTCTCCTCGTAGGTCCATCACCACAAGATGGCTGCTACTACAGAGAATCAGTGCTTGCTATTGCACAGACCCTTGAGTAAACACCAAAAGATTACAAGGAATGAGGTAAACACCATTAAACTTTACCCTGTTGTTCTCAAACCATAATCCGATATAAATAAATCTCCAGCCACGTAAGGCAGTGAAGTAGGATCGTTGCAGGATGACTGCAATTTATTCGATTTCATCTATTATCTTACAACCTGTAGAAGCCATTATTTGTTTTAATGAAAAACATTACTAATCGCGACGGACATTAACAACAAAGCTACAACGAACATTACAGAATAAAAACATTGATTAGTCACTGCAAACACATACACATCATTTCATATATGTAATGTAGCCAATGAAAAAAGGATCAGCCAAAAAATGTAAAGTCAATGCAGTGAAATGACTGGTGTTTCATCCAGTCTGCCTTTCTGAAGTTAACAAGGCTTACTCCTCTGTCACCCTAGCAGAGATACCATTGTTTTTACCCTTTAAACATAAATGATATGCCCCAGAAAGGTTTCCCGCGTTATACAATAAAATAAATATCAAATATATATTTCTACATTTTTCTACGCCTCGACAAGAAGCAGCAACATATATGACAGTACCTCTCGAAACTGCAGAGCTGGGTAAACTCTAACTTGTTCACTGTGTTCTCAATCCCTGACGAATTCGTTCTCCCCAAGCCCCCTGCCAATGACCTTGGCCTATTGGGAGAAAAAAAGCACAGCGCACGAGTTTAGCAGAAGGTCAGCCTGCCTTTCTTCTAAAGTATCAGTAACTGTCCCATTAGAAGGAAAATATCCAATATTAGGTTTACTTTATGGCAGAGCATTTATTGCACTTTTAAAAGGTTGAGCAGTGTAAGCATTCTTAGGGCTCGAGTTACAAGACGCAGCAACCCATGTGACATTCCACAGAGGCCTACTTTATTTAGACGTTAATGCCCTTCCTCCGCTGGAGGGGAAGACAAGTTAGAAATAACAGTTGATCATTGTACCTGGTCAGGTTGAAGCTTGTTTTTACAAATTTTATATGACACATTTTCTTAGCAATCAAAAACTGAAATTGAGGCATCTTTTATGTTCCCAACTTCAGCCAACTTGTGGCCCCCGTCATTCATGATAATCCTCTGAGCACTATTAGCATAGTTCCTTGTAGCTTTAGTAGCAAACTTCTTCTCGTTCTGTCTTTTGATATTATGAGAGAGAGAGAGAGAGAGTGTGTGTGTGTGTGTGGGTGTGCGTGTGTGTGTGTGTGTGTGTGTGTGTGTGTGTGTGCGCGCGCATGTATGTATGTATATGTATATATATATATTCACTGAAAAAAACATTAGTTTCAGGGACGTTATAGTTATTTGAACATTTCACTTATACAAAACAATAGAAATTCCCCAGTTATAGTAAGTTCATCTAACTATAACTCGCGCCCCCCGCAATGCACTGCTGATGATGTCACATATTACGTCATTCATGACATGGTCAGTGACAACACTGATGACATCCCAAATGACATCACTGATGACATCATCCAGGGACTGTGTGTTTCTGTAAAGTTTAATATGTTTTATATATATTGGCCAAGGTGTATTGAAGAATGAGTCGGCGTATAAGTGTCTGGATGAAGGATTTAGTAGGTGTGTGACTGACTGTATAAGTGAGTGTTTAAATGTGTCTTACTGAAGGCATGGGTTAGTGACTAAACTGTCTGAATGTGAGCATCAGTATGTCCGTTGTTGTGTAAGCTGCTGCATGTGTTGATCAGTAGCTACATGAGGGTCCTAATGGGGTATTGATTGGTTGCCTGAGTATTTGTATGAGAGACTGAGTGTGTGTGTGGCTGTGGCTGGCTGGTAGGTGTTCGACGCTGTGCATTGATGTGTGAGTGGTTGATTCACTGGGTGTATGGGTTCAAGAGTGCATGTGTAAACAGCTGTATGGGCGGGTGAGTGTGTGTATAGGTGTGTTGGTGAGAGATTGGATGTCTCAGTGTGCATGTCCAAGTAACTACATATGTAAAAGGCAATGTATTTCAGAGTTGGAGCATATAAATGACTATACATGAGAGTCAGTGATTGTGAGAGTGGCTGTATGGACGAGTGTGTACTTGTATCAGTGATTGTATAAGAGAGTAAGTATGTGTTAGTATATGTTTGAATAAGTGAGGTGTTGTGTGTATAACTGTATAGGTGAGGAAATGGGAGTGTGATTGATTCTTTGCATGACTGACTAGGTGTCTTAGTTGCAGTTGCTGTTGCTTATTCACTGGACTTGCTGCCATTTGAAATACTCCCAGCTCTTCAAGCCCACTGCTCGCGGTACCCGCTGCGCGGGTCCCGCTTCGTGCAAGGCGGATTTACAAAGATACCATCTGGTTACGACTGGGGAAGTTTGAATCAGCAGGGCTGCGAGCGCGTTGCTTGTGCAGGACTACCAGTCCCAGGCGCACGAGCAACCACCCCCAATCGGCACCAGCTGGGGCGCTCTCCCTGCTGGCCCCTCCCTCGCTGGAACTTGTATTAAAATCCTTCACTGAGGCTAACCAGCGGATTCCTCTTAGTTGCTGTTGCTTATTCACTGGACTTGCTGCCATTTGAAATACTCCCAGCTCTTCAAGCCCACTGCTCGCGGTACCCGCTGCGCGGGTCCCGCTTCGTGCAAGGCGGATTTACAAAGATACCATCTGGTTACCACTGGGGAAGTTTGAATCAGCAGGGCTGCGAGCGCGTTGCTTGTGCAGGACTACCAGTCCCAGGAGCACGAGCAACCACCCCCAATCGGCACCAGCTGGGGCGCTCTCCCTGCTGGCCCCTCCCTCGCTGGAACTTGTATTAAAATCCTTCACTGAGGCTAACCAGCGGATTCCTCTTAGTTGCTGTTGCTTATTCACTGGACTTGCTGCCATTTGAAATACTCCCAGCTCTTCAAGCCCACTGCTCGCGGTACCCGCTGCGCGGGTCCCGCTTCGTGCAAGGCGGATTTACATAGATACCATCTGGTTACCACTGGGGAAGTTTGAATCAGCAGGGCTGCGAGCGCGTTGCTTGTGCAGGACTACCAGTCCCAGGAGCACGAGCAACCACCCCCAATCGGCACCAGCTGGGGCGCTCTCCCTGCTGGTCCCTCCCTCGCTGGAACTTGTATTAAAATCCTTCACTGAGGCTAACCAGCGGATTCCTCTTAGTTGCTGTTGCTTATTCACTGGACTTGCTGCCATTTGAAATACTCCCAGCTCTTCAAGCCCACTGCTCGCGGTACCCGCTGCGCGGGTCCCGCTTCGTGCAAGGCGGATTTACAAAGATACCATCTGGTTACCACTGGGGAAGTTTGAATCAGCAGGGCTGCGAGCGCGTTGCTTGTGCAGGACTACCAGTCCCAGGAGCACGAGCAACCGCCCCCAATCGGCACCAGCTGGGGCGCTCTCCCTGCTGGCCCCTCCCTCGCTGGAACTTGTATTAAAATCCTTCACTGAGGCTAACCAGCGGATTCCTCTTAGTTGCTGTTGCTTATTCACTGGACTTGCTGCCATTTGAAATACTCCCAGCTCTTCAAGCCCACTGCTCGCGGTACCCGCTGCGCGGGTCCCGCTTCGTGCAAGGCGGATTTACAAAGATACCATCTGGTTACCACTGGGGAAGTTTGAATCAGCAGGGCTGCGAGCGCGTTGCTTGTGCAGGACTACCAGTCCCAGGAGCACGAGCAACCACCCCCAATCGGCACCAGCTGGGGCGCTCTCCCTGCTGGCCCCTCCCTCGCTGGAACTTGTATTAAAATCCTTCACTGAGGCTAACCAGCGGATTCCTCTTAGTTGCTGTTGCTTATTCACTGGACTTGCTGCCATTTGAAATACTCCCAGCTCTTCAAGCCCACTGCTCGCGGTACCCGCTGCGCGGGTCCCGCTTCGTGCAAGGCGGATTTACATAGATACCATCTGGTTACCACTGGGGAAGTTTGAATCAGCAGGGCTGCGAGCGCGTTGCTTGTGCAGGACTACCAGTCCCAGGAGCACGAGCAACCACCCCCAATCGGCACCAGCTGGGGCGCTCTCCCTGCTGGTCCCTCCCTCGCTGGAACTTGTATTAAAATCCTTCACTGAGGCTAACCAGCGGATTCCTCTTAGTTGCTGTTGCTTATTCACTGGACTTGCTGCCATTTGAAATACTCCCAGCTCTTCAAGCCCACTGCTCGCGGTACCCGCTGCGCGGGTCCCGCTTCGTGCAAGGCGGATTTACAAAGATACCATCTGGTTACCACTGGGGAAGTTTGAATCAGCAGGGCTGCGAGCGCGTTGCTTGTGCAGGACTACCAGTCCCAGGAGCACGAGCAACCGCCCCCAATCGGCACCAGCTGGGGCGCTCTCCCTGCTGGCCCCTCCCTCGCTGGAACTTGTATTAAAATCCTTCACTGAGGCTAACCAGCGGATTCCTCTTAGTTGCTGTTGCTTATTCACTGGACTTGCTGCCATTTGAAATACTCCCAGCTCTTCAAGCCCACTGCTCGCGGTACCCGCTGCGCGGGTCCCGCTTCGTGCAAGGCGGATTTACAAAGATACCATCTGGTTACCACTGGGGAAGTTTGAATCAGCAGGGCTGCGAGCGCGTTGCTTGTGCAGGACTACCAGTCCCAGGAGCACGAGCAACCACCCCCAATCGGCACCAGCTGGGGCGCTCTCCCTGCTGGCCCCTCCCTCGCTGGAACTTGTATTAAAATCCTTCACTGAGGCTAACCAGCGGATTCCTCTTAGTTGCTGTTGCTTATTCACTGGACTTGCTGCCATTTGAAATACTCCCAGCTCTTGAAGCCCACTGCTCGCGGTACCCGCTGCGCGGGTCCCGCTTCGTGCAAGGCAGATTTACAAAGATACCATCTGGTTACCACTGGGGAAGTTTGAATCAGCAGGGCTGCGAGCGCGTTGCTTGTGCAGGACTACCAGTCCCAGGAGCACGAGCAACCACCCCCAATCGGCACCAGCTGGGGCGCTCTCCCTGCTGGCCCCTCCCCTGTCAGCCCCACTAGCCTATAAGCGGGTGATAGGTCCCGCTGCGCGGGAGCGCGCGGGAGGGGGCGCCGGGAGAAGCCCGGGACAAGGGCGGGACCGACTGTGACCGACAGAGACTGATAGAGGCTGGGCTGGGCCACATCCCTTTAGTCTCCCTTTTATTTAGATTGCGGTAGTATCCAGTATCTCTTTTTTATATTTTATTATTGCTATTTATTGGATTTTATTGTGATCCACATTTGCCTACTCTCCTCTCATATAAGATGACTACTAAGAAATTAAGATCCGGGCGAGTGGTAGTCGGTAGAGCCTGTTCTAAAACTAAATCTAACCCATTGCGAAATAGAAATGGGCCAGCCCTACAAGTAAAAAGTACATGCCAACTATATTCTCTATGGGATAAGGGTAAAGATAAAGTGGATCGAGAAGAAGTCCTTATTGAAGATACTATTATTAGTACTAAAGAACAGGTACAAGACTTCCATACTAATAAAAGAGATAGTACTTTGCCAGGTGTTACTGCCCCATTCCATTCTGATGTTTTAACCTATAAGAACCAAGAACAAGACATAGTTTTCCTTCCAGAAGCCCAAAATTAGGCAACAAAAGTGGTAGATCAAGGTTCTCCAGTAATAGCAATAGTTCATAATCTTTCCCCTCTTTTAACCAATGATCAAAAAATGTGTCCTGGTTCGTCTACTTCGCTGCATATCCCTCCTGAGGACTATACTCTCCCTGATATTAATCTTGAGTCCCAGAAAGTTTTAATTCAGACTCTTACCACTCGACAGGATACCATGGCCACTCCTGTGTTACATCTCTTCAGCAGCACACCTTCAAAAAATTCTGACTTTTCTACCCCCGAAATGAATTTATTTGTTAGCCCCTCCCACGACCAAAATCAAGATAATGATCGTCAAAATTTATATGCACGAGAAAATAATGTAATCTCTGATTCTTTAACTGCCCTAGAGCGACTTATTTCATCTTTTTTAATGCTCTTGGAAAAATTAGTAAATGGGTCAGACAACGTATTTGATACAGTAACCTTGATCCTAAAGGCACTTTTGAGTAACCATACAGGATTGGAAGATATCATCTATCCAAAAATAATAAATTCCCCAAAAAATTTAAGTAAGGAAGAACAAAACGAAATAAAGGATAAAATAATTACTGATCTATCTACTACGTCTGATCCCTTGGATAAGATTAATACGGACCTTATAGCCCCGATTCAATCTTCCACCCAAAGGAATGAGAATCTAATTAAAAACAATTGTGCTGCTCTTATTAGTCAAGAGATCAAGATATCTCCATCTATAGAGAATAATGAGTCTAATACCTTACCCCCTATTTTTCCCATTTTTTTCCCTCAATCAAATAAAGAAACATTAAATCAACTGGCTCTATCGGACAAAGTTCCTCCACTAGAAGAGAATAAATCCGAAATAATAGTATCAAAAAAACAACGTTGTAAAAAAAGAAAACCAAATCGTAGATTTTACAAAAAGAGGCAACGGAAAATTACTTTTGAAAATGATAAAGATTCCCCATTGAATAATTCCAATCTTGTGGATTTGGATCTTAATTCACCGCATGAACAAGTGGCAAGTCCAAAGGTGATTTCCACAGTAGTTCAACAAGAACTATTATGCCATACAAACCAGCAATATTCTGATGTTCAGCGTACCTTTGTAAACTATCTAAATGTAATCCCTGTCTCTGATTCTATTTCAAGAGTGACTCTTAATCCCATGGCTATCCCTTTTTCATCTGAAACCACATCTAAGACAGGCCCCAAAATTAGTGAAAATGTAGAGACTCTCTTTCTTGATTTTATTCCCATCTTTGATCCAGATCTTATTTTAAATAGATCTGCTCTAGTTAATTGTTTTCAGGAAATAGAGAGTCTAAAATTAATACAATCGGTAGACATAGATGTTGTAAAACTAATAAATTCGAAAAATGGAAAGATAGCACGTGTAAAATTCTACTCTAAATTGGTACTAAATCACATTCTACAGTGGTCAGAAGAATTTCAAATAGGAGGAATCGATGTCGATCCTTTTATACCGGTCAAAATAGACGACCAAAGTTGCCAAGGGTTGTTAACCTATCAGGGCTCAAATGCATATCCCTCGGGCAGTCTTCCTGTAAAGACTGAAGAGTTGAAAACACGTATATTAAAAAATAAGCGGCAGGTGACAGTTAATAACCCGCTCCCGATAAAACAAACTAGGGTAAAAGACGCTGATTTCGAGTGGAGCTGGCTACCCTCTATTCTGTCGAATAAATCTGGTCTTACATCTAGAATAAATCCAGATTTTTAGCGATAACTTAAAAATAATATCATGGAACGTTGCTGGTTTAACCCAGAGTTCCGAAAAGTTGCTATTTTTTAAACTCTTTAGATGCAGATATTATCTGCTTACAGGAAACCTGGTTGATAGGGAACTTGCCGGCTGTGAAAGACTATTATGTGCTGGAGAGTAATGCCACTCCCTCTATAAGAGGCCGAGCGAAAGGTGGGTTAGCTTGTTTTCTATCAAACAAAGTTAAATGGAATTATACCCACTTTGTAGATCCGAACAAATTATTTCAGGCGATCACCTTAACAAATCTTATTAATGATGGCTCTAATAAATCAGTCATAATAATAAATGCTTATTTACCTCCTGACCTAAATCATAATTGCGGAATTAAGAAGACCTGTTCTTTTATACTCAATTTACAGGAATCTTGTCCCCCCCCTTATATTATATTGGTGGGTGACTTAAATGGTAAAATATCTAACGGAGCTTTAGAGTTATTTAGAAATAAAGTAAAGGAGGAAATGTTCCAGATACCTAAAGCTATATTCCCAAAGAATATTAAAACAAATAAAAGAGGGAAACTAATCCTGGAGAGTTTAATCGAGGCAGATTGTTTCATAGTCAATGGAAGGTTCCCCTCTGATAGCCCTGCCCATCTAACACATAAATCAGTGAATGGTGGTTCGATTTTGGATTACGTGATAGTCGATAGCACTTTTTTTAGCTCTTTGAAGGATTTGGCAGTGTTTGTTACCGATCTTAGTGATCATAATGTTTTAATTGTAAAATTGAATGTATCATCTTCTCAAAGAGACTTATGGAATATTGGGGATGATCTATTGAACTTCAATATTAAAAAAAGGAAATGCCACTGGAATGCCGGGACTATTAAAAACCTGACCAATTTATTAGAATATACAGTAGATAACTTAACTTTATGGGAAGGCAGAGAACTAGGCTGCTTTACGGCATTTTTACAAACCTTAAAACTAAAAGCTCGAAAGCCTCTACCAGTGAAGATAACGCCCAAAATTCCTCCTGATCTTCGTAATCTAAATAAAGAAATAAATAAATTGGTCAGGGCCCAATACCTTTCCCCTACTTCAGACCGTAGACAAAGAATCTCACTTCTGAGGAGAAGAAGAAACAGGTTGAAGGTTAGATTAAAATGTGAGAAAGAAGATGCTCTTTGGAGTAAACTTCGTGAAGCAGCTAAGAGTGGCCAGTCTAAGACCTTTTGGTCATTAATCGGGGAGGGATGTGGGGTAAGATCCAGACCTTCTCCGATATCAATAAATGAGCAGACCTGGGCAGATTTTGTTCAGAGTCTATACAGCAGTAATGGTGAGGAGTTTGACCCCAACAAATTGCAGGAAGATTTATTTCCTTACGATCCTCCTTCCGAATTAGAAATCGCTGCCGCAATTAATGCTCTCCGCTCGTTCGGTGCATTAGGCCCAGATGAAATACCAATTTCAGTATTGAAAACCCATAGTACCTTATGGGGAAAAATGTTATACCCTGTCTTTAAAGCTTGTTATACCAATGGCATCGTCCCACACTCTTGGAAAGGGAGTTTGTTAATCCCCATCTACAAAAAGGGCGTTAGGGATTTACCCCAAAACTATAGGCAAATAGCACTCCTAGATGCCATAGGCAAGGTTTTCACCAAATGTTTACTGAACTCTATAAATGACTGGGTGACTATGTTCGCTATTCTCCCACTAGAGCAGACCGGTTTTAGAAAACATCACGGTACCCTGGATAATCTTACGCTCTTCAAATCTTGGTTGAAAAATATGTCACAGCCCGTAGAGGAGGTATTTATGGTGCTTTTATCGACTTCTCTACGGCCTTTGACAAGGTGGATAGAGTTTTGCTTTGGAGTAAGTTAATAAAGTTAGGGATGCCCCCCAGCTTATTGAAACTAGTTATCGCACTTCACACAGACACCTGGTGCAGAGTTTTAATGGGTGGTGAGAGAGGACTTTCTAGGATAATACCCACAAATAATGGGCTTAAACAGGGCTGCCTATTGGCGCCCCTGTTATTCTCCTTATACATTGCTGATCTACCCAAAGCCATATTGTCCATTAGCAATGGTATTGCACCTGTATTAGGGGGATCACCCATTGCATGCTTAATGTATGCTGATGATATTTTAATTCTGGACCTCACCCCAAAGGGCTTGAATCATCGTTTAAAAGCTTTGTACTCCTACTCTGAGGCTCATTTTCTAAAAATTAATATTTCAAAAAGCAAAATAATGTGCTTCTGTGGAAGGAGAAAACCTAAATACAATGATTATTACTGGTCCGTTGGGGGTGAAAGACTAGAAGTAGTTAAATCCTATCCCTTTCTTGGGAAGATAGTCACGAGCAATCTATCCGAAAAAACTCATATTGAGAACAATAGTAGGAAAGCTCTTGCTCAAGGGAAGAGTCTCATCTCCTTATATAAAGCGACAGGTAGGAGGCATTTTTCCATATTGCTCGAAGTTTATCGGGCAAAAATCCCCGCATCCCTAATCTACGGACTAGAAATAGTGGATATGGCATGCTGGAATTTTTTGGACTCTATTGAAGGAAGAATTCTACGTAATTTAGCCTCTGTAAATACCGCAAGCTCTACGTCTTCGTTAAGACAAGAATTTGGCCTGCGCAGTGCACGGTCTCAGGCAGTTGCGAGTGTGGTGCGCTGGGTTTTTAATATAGCCGAAGGAAAGCCTGGCACTCTGAGGTTTCAAATAAAAAATTAGTTATTGGGTTCCTATAATGTCTATTCCTCTATTGTAAGGAACTTCAGACAGGCAATTACTTTATTACAGATAGATGAACAAAGTCTTTTTTCATCATCAACTGCCCAACTAAAGTTATCCTTAAAGACCACGTCTTGGGAGTTGAGTTTTAGAGCAGATAGTAGGACCCGTAAAGTTAAGAGAGGAATGTTCCCTATTGGTAACTCTTGTGAAATTAAAAAACTTCAGCCATATTTAGGTTGGAATCTTCCTCATGCAGTTAGGCGATTTATTCTGTTGTTAAGATACGATTTACTCCCATTGAACTGCCTTTTGTCTAAATGGCATGGTGGTACAGATATCTGTGATTTTTGTAAACTTTATTCCCAGGATTTATACCATGTTGTTTTTGTTTGTCCAGCCCTTATGGTACACAGGCACAAATGGTTAAAACCTTTGTGCTTTCAGTTGGGTATCTTCACTGCTTATGATTTTATTGCAGCTATGTTTAATCCCCCAAACGAAATATTTTGTTTTAAATTGTTTTCTTTCTTTAAATGTTTTCTAACATTGTATTGATATTTTTATTTATCTATGTAATTATTGTTGTTTTTCCTTTTTCTGATAAACTGTTATGTGGGTCTCGATAGAGTTCCGTTATCATAAATAAATAAAAACTTGAAGAAAAAAAAAACTTGACTAGGTGTGTGAGTGGCGATGTGTGAGTGTCTGTATAGGTGTATGAGTTGACATGATAGTGTTGTATTGATGAGTGACTGTATGTATGAGAGATTGTATGGGTGAATGTGTGGATGTGTGTGTAGGCCTAAGAATCAGTGAGTGCGTACGTAGTAACTGGTATTGGTGTGTAGATGGTTTCGAGAATGGTAGTCTGTAATATACAGTGGGTGTATCAAAGGTTATATTAGAGTCTGAGGAGGTGCATCGTATTATCACGTGTATGATGTCATCAGTGGTTTTGTCAGTGATGTCATTTGAGATGTCATCAGTGATGTCACTGACCAGGTCATGAATGATGTAATATGTGACATCATCAGCAGTGCACTGCGGGGGCGCGCGTTATAGTTAGCTGACCTAACTATAACGTGGGAATTTCTATGGTTTTGAGTGAAATGTCCAACTAACTATAACGTCCCTGAAACCTATGGTTTTTTCAGTGAATTTGTAAGGTTTTTTAAATGCTAATTTCTAACTATGCCTACAAAGTTAGGACATGTGAAGAAAGAGGAAGAAAAGCGCAGCAAGAAGCAAGACAAATGCAGAAAGAGGCAACAGAAGTCCAGAAAGACGAAGAAAAGTGCCCGAAGAAGCAAGAGATGTGCAGAAAGAACCAACAGAGGTGCAGAAAGTCCTCCTGTGCCCGCAACTTTTTAGTTACGGGTACTGGTGGTAACTGACTCTGTCTAACCAGGACCGGAGCAAGTGCTATGCTAAAAGACACTTAGAATACAGTGAAAATACCTACATACACTAAGGAACACTATGCGATGGAGTACCCCTGAAATGAGCATGACCTCCTCTGTATTTGCCATGAGTTTGTGCCTGGGTCATTGCATGAGTACATGGGTATTGTATTGTATTGTAATTGCATTTATATAGTGCTTACTACCACTGACGAGGCGTCAAAGCACTTTTTCAGCGAGTAGCACGCTACTTCGGGACCCAAGAGGGTTAGTGTTGAATGAGTATAGTGAAACATGCAAGTACATTTTAAGTGGTGGGTAGGTTAGTCAGTTATTTGGATTTGGAATGATAGCAGAAGGATAGAGGAGGACAAAGGTTTGTATTTATTTAGTGCTTGTTGACGCACACTATTCAGGAAGCCTACAAAGGATTAGTGGTGAAATAATAGGGTGAAATATGAAGTAATTTCAGTAGTGGATATTAGTCAGTTACTTGGAGTGAGAAGGATAGCGGAGGGATCAAAGGGGAAGAAAGATTTGCATTCATATAGCACTTGTTACCCCTGATGGGTGTTGAATCGCTTTTCTGGCGAGTAGCACGCCATTTCGGAATACATAAAGGATTACTGTTGAAAATGAGTATAGCAAAAAAAATATGAAGTAATTTGAGTAGTGGATATGTTATTCAGTTATTTGGGTAGTATATTAGTATAGTTTATTATGAAATTTGAGAAGTGAAGAACAATGGTTACTTACCTGTAAACAGGTGGTTCTCCAGTATTGGTGTCTTTCATAGATTCACATGCCTGAATCATTCCCCGTCGTCGGAGTGGGAGTCCCTCGGTATATATAAAAGCAATAAATGCCATAAAACTTATAGCAAATATCAGAGATATTAAACCAGGAAGCAAAGTAGCACCAGCTACAGTAGAAAAAACTTCCACATTAGTGACTATCCTAGTCGTTATGTATTAGTCCAAACTGCGGCCAATCAGGCGACAGCACCCACCAGAATGTCCTCCCCAGAGGCTCAGGCTCTCAGATTTTTTCGCACGGGAGTGAAACCCTAAAATGCCTGAGTGAGTCTCTGGGGGGAGGCGGGCGGGTTGCATGTGAATCTATGAAAGACACCAATACTGGAGAACCACCTGTTTACAGGTAAGTAACTATTGTTCTTCTCCAGTATTAGGGGTGTCTTTCATAGATTCACATGCCTGAATCAGAATAGTAAGCAGTACTCCTAACATAAGGCTCGGAGACGTCAGAGTATCCAATGCATATATATATATATATATAAATATAACAGAATACCAGTTATACAAGAAGCATCGAATCTGAAAGAACGTCTAAAGAGCATATAGGAGGAGGAGGAACGGGAGGCTCACCTTATTTGAAAAGATTACGCAGCACTGCTCTTCCAACCGAAGCATCTGCGTCGTCTGCTGAATCTAGACAGTAGTGTCTAGTAAAGGTGTGTCTACTAGACCATGTAGCAGCTCTGCAGATCTGCCGAAGAGGCACTCCAGCAAAAAGGGCAGTGGAAGAGCTAACCGCCCCTGTTTGAATGTGCTCTTGGCAAGGCCTGTAAGGGTCTACCGGCCTGCTGATGACCAAGTCCAATCGTAGAGAAGACCCATCTAGCAATGGTCTGTTTTGAAACTGCACAGCCCCGGCGTTGCAGTCCATAAGCAACGAACAGTTGGTCTGTCTTGCGGATGGCAGAAGTTCTGGAGAGATAACATTTAAGACATCTTCTAATGTCTAATGAATGTAGTGCTCTTTCAGCCGTAGACTGTGGGGCTGGAAAGAATGTCTTGAGGACAACCGGCTCATTCAGATGAAAATCCAGAGGCACTTTAGGCATGAACGTTGGATTAGTACGCAGTACCACTGAGTCCGAGGTGAATTGGATGAAAGGTGCTTTAGATGTAAATGCTTGAATATCGCTTACCCTTCTAGCAAATGTTAAGGCTAGTAACAACGACACTTCCCATGTCAGAAATTTCAGGTCCACCTTATGGATCGGCTCAAAAGGGTGACGCATGAGCTGAGTTAGTACGACATTCAGATGCCATGCCGGAGGAGGTTTCCGGACAGGCGGAAACATACGAAATAATCCCTTGAAAATTGTTGTATGATCCTTACAGAGAACAAAGAGTTCGATCCATCTTGACGAAATCTAGAAATGGCAGCTAGGAAGACTTTAAGAGTAGAATGTGCCAAACCCAATCTGGCCAAATGCAAAAAGAAAGGAAGGATTTGCTCCGGTTTCGCATGAATGGGATGTAGATCATTAGATTGGCACCATGCACAGAAACGTTTCCACTTAAGTTTGTAGGTTTTGATCGTGGATGGAGCTCTGGCTTTAGCCAGCACCTCCTGGCAATCTTGTGGAAGGTTCAGGTGTGCAAATTCCATGTGCTGAGGAGCCAAGCTGACAATTTCAGCGAGTTCGGGTCCGGATGGTATACCCTGCCCTGCTGGGTGGAGAGAAGATTCGGAATGCGTGGAAGTTGGATAGGGTTGCATTCCGAGAGAAGGAGTAGCTCGGTGAACCAGTATTGCCTGGGCCAACGTGGAGCGATCAGTATCAACCGGCATGGCTGCTTCTTCATCTTCCTGATAAGTTTCGGGATCCGAGGTATCGGTGGAAAAGCGCATGCGAATATTTGATTCCAATTCAGCGAAAGGGCATCCCCGCACGAGTCCTTGTGGGGAACCCAGTTTGCAAAGTATGGGCATTTCCGGTTCTGGTATGTCGCAAACAAGTCCAAATCCGGATGCCCCCATATCTGACAGATGCGATGTAGAGATGGTAGATGTAGTTCCCACTCGTGAGTGCAGCCCCCGGACCTGCTGAGAGAGTCCGCCAACACATTTACGATTCCCGGAACATGGACCGCTGACAGATGGATATTGTGAGTCAGGGCCCAACTCCAGATCTCTTGTGCTTGTTGCAACAACCGGGCTGATTTTGTGCCGCCCTGCTTGTTCAGATAATGCATGCAGGCGGTGTTGTCTGTCCGTATTAAAACTGTGGCACCTTGTAGAGTCGCTTGAAAGGACTTCAGGGCTAAAAATATGGCGTGCAACTCTAGCCTGTTTATGTGCCATCTCATTTGGATCTGGTTCCATTTCCCGCTGACCGTCATGCCTTGGAGGTGTGCACCCCAGCCTGTCATTGATGCGTCGGTCGTTATTATGAACCTGGGCACTTCCGTGAGGAAGGAGCATCCCACTTGTATGTTGGATCGGTGGGTCCACCATTTTATCGCTTGTCGCATTCGCGGTGTAATTTGGATGATATCCTCGAAGGATCCTGATACCTGGATCCACTGGCGACTGAGCTCTTCTTGCAAGGGCTTCATCCAAAGACGACAGTTGGGGGTGAGAAGAATGCAGGAAGAAAGCATCCCGATGAAGGACTTGAACATGCGCACTGAAACGCACTTTTTTAATAACAGTGCCGCAGCGAATCGTTGAATCTTGTCCTGTCTTTCCTTTGAGATGAATACTTGGGCGAGCTTGGTGTCCAGTGTCGCTCCCAAGAAAGTCTTTCTTGTTGCTGGCGTGAGGTATGACTTTTCGAAGTTTACTGAGAAACCCAGGTTTTGCATCAGTGACAGAGTTTTAAGGGAATTTTATTAAATTAAATTAACTGAATTCTTCTTACAAGAATCACAGGCCCTGAACAGGGATTTTGAAGAAGACATCTGTGAAACTTGAAGAAAAATTTCGAGAATCTAATGAAATAGGCTGTAATGTACGTAAAAGAAACAGCAAGAAAGAGTTGCAGGCTTCTCATTCGCAAGAGATAAAACACCCTTGCTGGATGTGCATTGATTGTTGTTCCTAGAAAATCCTGTGTCGTATCTAGGAATAATTAGGACTTGACATGGTATATTGATAAAAACCAGGCATTGAAACAGTGACTGCAAAGTCTGGATGTACTGGATTGCTTATTAAGAAGAGTGATCCTTCTTAAATAAACTTGTCTCAGAAATGATGAATGCGTATGTGTGGCAGACACAGATAGGCTGCCAGAATCTAGATAAGAATCACGTGGAGTGGACCGAGAGTCCTAAAAAGATAGGCCTGTGATAGAAAATGAATATAACTTAGAGGAAAGAGCAGCCACGTCCCGTGCTGTGGAAGGATTGGCACCTGAACCTTGACACTCTGGAGGTCGAGTGCACTTGTCAGGTCCTCTGGCAGTAACATTTGAAAAACCTTTTTGAGGTACAACAATTGAAAAATTTTTGCGCAGGAATGACAAAAAATCCGGCGCTACATTTCTGACCAGCTAGTTGATGAGGAACTGAGAGGGAAAAAAAAAAAAACCTAACTCCTTATTAGATTCAGAACCACTCCGACGGTCCCTAATGTATCCATAAGTCAATTTGTGAATGACTCACGTAGATGAGGTGAATGCGGTCACTATGAAGGCGTAGCAGAAAAGAAATAGCCAAATTCTAGAGCATGCCCCTTTTGGCATCACAATTAGAATTCCCCACAGATAAATGGCATCGGTGACCAAATTAAATCCCAGAGATATTCTACCCTTATCCCACTTGGAATGGACTAAGGATGGGCTCTAAAGTAAGTCGTAGTTTCCTGGAAAAACGACTTCCTGTATACGATTTAGAGTCGCATAATACAGTTGTATACCAGATACTGGGTGGAACTTCTTGGAATAAAATGTGAAAACTGTCCTCGGGCACCACGAAAGGGTTGATCCCCGTACTGTAGAGAACAGAAGGCGCGGTATTGTCTGGCCAATGTGATGGCCCAGAAGTAACATCTATAAGAAGGTACGGCCATTATCTCAGTTTGAACTTGTGGGCGAGGAACCAAAGGCGAAGGGTAACTTCGCAACACAATACTGCAAAACTTGGAGATGCAATGTGCACTGTACGGTGTTTTGTTGATGATGATCTCCTTCCATTCTTTTTGTTAAAAATTCTAGAAGCGTCAGTTTAGGGGTATTCATGGATACGCACATTCTGTGCCCCTATGCCAAAATTGATCGTGTCCAGAGAGCTAAAAGATTGCCAGAGAGCCACCAGCGCCGATCTTTGGCTTAAGCAGAGCTCAAATCTCTGCCAATCTACAATTAAAAGAGAAAAAACCTTCCGCCTCTATCCTGGTGACAAGGGCTTGACGTAAGCGTGTCACCGTTCCTTACATGAGGAGGGTAAATCCGTAGAAATCCGCCGGAGGATAGAATTATAAAGATTCATGCAAGATCTCGTCAAAGGACAGGACATGGCATCCCAAATAAACCAAGGCTAAGAGTCTGGCTAAGTCGGAAGCCATTCCAAGAAAATATGGCGTCGAGTAAAAAGACATCACTCCATCCGGAGGATCTTGCTGAAAGGAGGCTACGACTAATAAGTAGGCTAAAGGAACACTGTATATAAACCCAACTGAATCAAGCGTCGACGAACCTAACCATGGACTGGTACAGCATCAGAGAGGTCAACCAAAAACGTGACCTTCAGTGTCCGCAAAGGAAAACTGTTGCAGACTTAAACTACTATGGATGTGACCGCTGACGCTGTCAGTCTACAAACCCTCCGTAGACGTACTACTTATTGTCCACGAAACTGATCCTTAACTTGGCCAACATTCAACAATAAAACTCACCATCACTGAGGATGTTTGATGAACAGAGTATTTTGTCGACTTAGAATGTCGTCGACGAGCCTGCTATTGACTAAGCTGAACTGTCGTCAATGGGCCAACTGTTTACGGACCTAAAGCCTGCGGGCCAACTGCCGATGTGCCCACTGTTAATGGCCCCAACTGCACTGTTTATAGGTCCACTGTTGACAGCCAAGAGATGCTGGGTGCCAATGGCCAACTGCAGATGGACCACATGTCAGAAGGGCCACTGTCAGTGGCCCACTGGTATTGAGCCAATCGTCGCCAAAGCTTTCAGTTGACTATTTCAGCTGAATAGGCTCTCGAACGTCGACGAGACTCTTCACCGTCGACGAAGCACCTCACCGTCGACGAGACTCTTCACCGTCGACGAGGCACCTCACCGTCGACGAGGCACCTCACCGTCGACGAGGCTCCTCACCGTCGACGATTGCACTTCACCGTCGACGAATGCTCTTCAGCGTCGACAGGGGACACCCTGCACCGTCAACGAGGCCCGTCGTCGACGGAGATCCCTCGTCGTCGACGAGGCTTGTCGTCGACGACGAGACTTGTCGTCGACGAAGCCCCCTCGCCGTCGACGATGCTTCCCGTCGACGATGCCACCATCACGGTCGACGAGGCTTGTCGTCGACGAGGCTAAACTCGTCGTCGACGAGGCTCACCATCGACGAGGCAAAATTGCACTCGGTTATGAGGCTGTTTGTCGACGAAGCTCTTTGTCGGTTGCGCAGCTCCCTGCGACTTACAACCAGTGCATAAGAGGGCACTGTCAACAGGATCCTGTAGCCCTGTGACACCGTAGAGCACCAGTGACGGCAGAGATTGTCGTCGTAGAATACAAAGAGCGTCTTGTCAACCAGTCTAAACGCCTGGGCGTAGATGTGGGAGGCAGACTCAGAGTAGGTCAAAGACCCTTTACTTTTGAAGCAATCTCAGCTGGTGAAGTGAAGCCAAAAACATCACAGCAACATAGAGGCGCCATATAAATAAAGAAAAACCTCCCACATCAGAAGGGGGGTAGCCAAATCACAAGAACATCCCCTTCTCATCCTACCATGTCAGCGACAGGCAGAGAAAATGATCCATATATTCGTGCAGATAACCGGAAACGCTTGCAGCTTGCAGTGACACAGGGTCAACAAATAGACTTCATGTAAGAAGACATCACAAAATTTTATATAAATGAAGTAAATGAAGAAACTGAGCAGAGCTCAGGGAGACTCCCTTCACACGACGTGCGGTAAAAAATCTGAGAGCCTGAGCCTCTGGGGAGGACATTCTGGTGGGTGCTGTCGCCTGATTGGCCGCAGTTTGGACTAATACATAACGACTAGGATAGTCACTAATGTGGAAGTTTTTTCTACTGTAGCTGGTGCTACTTTACTTCCTGGTTTAGTATCTCTGATATTTGCTATAAGTTTTATGGCATTTATTGCTTTTATATATACCGTGGGACTCCCACTCTGACGACGGGGAATGATTCAGGCATGTGAATCTATGAAAGACACCCCTAATACTGGAGAACATATTACTCTGTTAATTTTGATTGAAAAGGATAGTAGAGGGATAAAAGAGCAAAAGATTTCCTGCCATAGCAAACAGCAGTGTCCGGGGGTGGGTACCCCGGGACACTGCAGGAGCTGGCCGGGGGGGGGGGGGGTGGCGGTGTCCAGGGTCATGGAGGGCTCCAGGTGGGGGGCCGCGCGGCCACCCTCACATCTAGAATACAGTCCCCGGGGCTCAGGGGTCCGTAACAGACCTCCGCAGTTGAATATTAGTGCTCCGGGGGCGTCGGTCCCTGAGGCAGTGGGTGGGCAGTGTGCCCCCGCAAAATAATTAATAAAAGCCCTGGGGGTGGCAGTCCCCAGGGCTTGGGGGGCCTTAGAGGCCCCCCCCACACATTAAAAAAGTATCCCCGTGGGTGGCGTTCCCCTGGGCTGCAGGGGGGCTGGGTGCACCCTACAACTCATTATTCTTAGCCCCGAGGAGGTGGCAGTGCCTGGGGCAGTGTGCGGGAGATTGGGGCCCCCACACTTTTTTTCCCACTGCCCCCAGGACCTGGCCTACCGGGGGCTTCAATACAATGAAATGCGGGAGTCCGCGCTTTGTTTTTTTTTATTTTCTCAGCCGGATTCACGCACCCAGCGCAAATTCGGCTGACTATTATTTTAAAAAAAAGCTCTAAATTGTGAGCCCTACTGCCCGTCGTCTACGAAAGGGATCCATGGGGTGTAGACTATCCTGTAAACAACACTCCATCGGAATTGTGAGCACTGCTGCCTGGAGTGTTTGCTCACACAACAATGACAGCAGGTGAGCAGTGAGGCCTGGGTGCACAGGGGCTCCAATTGAGTGCGGTGCTGCGGGAGGGGTGGACTGCAATAGTCTGAGTGTGCAGGTGCGAACAAGCGATGTTGCCATGCGTAATGATGTGATCTCTAACCTCATTCAGTCTCATCTCTGTCTCATTTTAAAGACCTCCTGGACCGTACTGTAAGTCTGAGCCAGCGGGCAGTGCTGCCCTACAGACACCTCTTGAGTGCGGTGCTGCGGGAGGGGTGGGATGCATCAGCCAGAGTGCGCACTGCCGTGTGTAATGATGTGATCTCTGACCTCATTCAGTCACATCTCTGTCTCATTTCAAAGACCTGCTGTACCATACTGTAGGCCTGAGCCTACGGGCAGCCTTACAGACACCTGTTGAGCGCGATGCTGCGGGAAGGGTAGGATGCATCACCCTGAGTGCGTACGTACGAAAAAGCGATGTTACCGTGCATAACAATGTGATCTCTGACCTCATTCAGTCACATCTATCTCATTTTAAGGACCTGCTGGACCGTACTGTAGGCCTGGCCCAGCGGGCAGCACTGCCCTACAGACACATGGGTGTACAGGTGCATTCAAGCGATTTCCCGTAGCTAATAATGTATGACTATATCATCAAAGAACGATGATAACATTATCACCACTTTAGCGGCAGGAAACTGCCTCTAAAGCACCTATAATGGGCTTGATAATATGCCTTTGTGAATTCCCATAGAAGCCCAGATTCACACCAGAACCTGGGCTTCTATGGGAATTCACAAGGACATATTATCAACCCCTTATCGCCGCTTTAGTGGCAGTTTCCTGCCGCTAAAGCGGCGATAATGTTATCGCCGTTCCTTAATAATATGGCCCATAATCTCTTTATTTTAAGGACTTGCTGGACCACACTCTTTCTCGCGGACCCCAGCATCCTAGACAAATGGGTGACAGGAGGGTAAACACTAAGGGCTGGGTGCAGTAGGATGACGCTCTGTCTTACCCTCCCTCTCTTCTTTTGACTCTCCCTCCCCTTCTCCCTTCCACTCACTCCCCCTCCCTTCCATTCTCACTATCGTCCTTTCATTAGCACTACCTTTCTTTACCTCTTACACATAGCACACATACTTATGTCTCATTTTTGTCTTGCGGGTTTCCTGCGCTGCTTCCACTGGAGTCCAACCCACATTTTTTTTATTATACTGTTTCTTCTATTAAAGTTACGTTTCTATTTATTTGTATTTTAATAAAGGTTATTTTTTTTCAAATAAATAACTGAGTGTATAGGTCTTCTTTTTCTGACAACACTATTATTTATTGTGAAAATCATCTGTTTATAGGAGATTTTAAGGACAAACTTACCTAATAGAGTGCACCTACTAAACATAATCTAACTGACTATTAGACAAATGAAACCTGGGTAATTGTACAACTGCTAGAGTTCTATGAGAATATGAGAATATTGTTTGCTAAACTTTCCCCTGAGGCGAAAAGCCGGGGGCGCTCTTTTCTTCTCACATGTAGAATCAATTACAGTGTGTAGGATATTTTTCAGGACTGTTTTAATTATTGTACATATTTTACTGGGCGCTCTTTTATCACCCCTGTAAAATCGCTACCTAGAAGGTGAGATCTAATTTACCTCCTTGGGTCTACAATTATAGCTTGATCCTACCGGCGCAGCCGAGTCAAGGCGCTGACGCCGGTAGACGCGGAATTGCCGCCGCCATCTTGGGAAGGCAGGCACGGTAGCGGTCCAGCTTCTCGACCACTCCCGCCCTCCCGCCTTATTTAAGGATCGTCTGCTGGCTCCTCCGGTAAAATTGTTTGCTAAACTTTCCCCTGAGGCGAAAAGCCGGGGGCGCTCTTTTCTTCTCACATGTAGAATCAATTACAGTGTGTAGGATATTTTTCAGGACTGTTTTAATTATTGTACATATTTTACTGGGCGCTCTTTTATCACCCCTGTAAAATCGCTACCTAGAAGGTGAGATCTAATTTACCTCCTTGGGTCTACAATTATAGCTTGATCCTACCGGCGCAGCCGAGTCAAGGCGCTGACGCCGGTAGACGCGGAATTGCCGCCGCCATCTTGGGAAGGCAGGCAGGGTAGCGGTCCAGCTTCTCGACCACTCCCGCCCTCCCGCCTTATTTAAGGATCGTCTGCTGGCTCCTCCGGTAAAATTGTTTGCTAAACTTTCCCCTGAGGCGAAAAGCCGGGGGCGCTCTTTTCTTCTCACATGTAGAATCAATTACAGTGTGTAGGATATTTTTCAGGACTGTTTTAATTATTGTACATATTTTACTGGGCGCTCTTTTATCACCCCTGTAAAATCGCTACCTAGAAGGTGAGATCTAATTTACCTCCTTGGGTCTACAATTATAGCTTGATCCTACCGGCGCAGCCGAGTCAAGGCGCTGACGCCGGTAGACGCGGAATTGCCGCCGCCATCTTGGGAAGGCAATTCAGAAAAGGGGGTGGTGATGAACAGAGTGTCTGAATTAAGCAGACCACTCTTACCCAGTCCAAAGATCAGGGCTTGATCCATCACCGTTATTTATCTCACTGCCCCATCCCAGCTCAGAACCTGGCTATATGCAAATTAGTCCGTCCCTGGCCCAGTGCATCATGGGAACAGGGCAGACCAAACTACCAAGCCAATTCTTCACCAGAAAGGAGACAAGCTACCGGGGACCGGTTTCTGGCATTTCAGCCTCTTCGGCCCGGCTTGCTTGAATCCTGATGGAGCAGTGAGAAAGGGACTCATGTCTGAGTATACCCTGCCACACCTATAGTGGCCAAAAACGATTCAGAAAAGGGGGTGGTGATGAACAGAGTGTCTGAATTAAGCAGACCACTCTTACCCAGTCCAAAGATCAGGGCTTGATCCATCACCGTTATTTATCTCACTGCCCCATCCCAGCTCAGAACCTGGCTATATGCAAATTAGTCCGTCCCTGGCCCAGTGCATCATGGGAACAGGGCAGACCAAACTACCAAGCCAATTCTTCACCAGAAAGGAGACAAGCTACCGGGGACCGGTTTCTGGCATTTCAGCCTCTTCGGCCCGGCTTGCTTGAATCCTGATGGAGCAGTGAGAAAGGGACTCATGTCTGAGTATACCCTGCCACACCTATAGTGGCCAAAAACGATTCAGAAAAGGGGGTGGTGATGAACAGAGTGTCTGAATTAAGCAGACCACTCTTACCCAGTCCAAAGATCAGGGCTTGATCCATCACCGTTATTTATCTCACTGCCCCATCCCAGCTCAGAACCTGGCTATATGCAAATTAGTCCGTCCCTGGCCCAGTGCATCATGGGAACAGGGCAGACCAAACTACCAAGCCAATTCTTCACCAGAAAGGAGACAAGCTACCGGGGACCGGTTTCTGGCATTTCAGCCTCTTCGGCCCGGCTTGCTTGAATCCTGATGGAGCAGTGAGAAAGGGACTCATGTCTGAGTATACCCTGCCACACCTATAGTGGCCAAAAACGATTCAGAAAAGGGGGTGGTGATGAACAGAGTGTCTGAATTAAGCAGACCACTCTTACCCAGTCCAAAGATCAGGGCTTGATCCATCACCGTTATTTATCTCACTGCCCCATCCCAGCTCAGAACCTGGCTATATGCAAATTAGTCCGTCCCTGGCCCAGTGCATCATGGGAACAGGGCAGACCAAACTACCAAGCCAATTCTTCACCAGAAAGGAGACAAGCTACCGGGGACCGGTTTCTGGCATTTCAGCCTCGTCGGCCCGGCTTGCTTGAATCCTGATGGAGCAGTGAGAAAGGGACTCATGTCTGAGTATACCCTGCCACACCTATAGTGGCCAAAAACGATTCAGAAAAGGGGGTGGTGATGAACAGAGTGTCTGAATTAAGCAGACCACTCTTACCCAGTCCA
Source organism: Lissotriton helveticus (assembly GCF_964261635.1). Classification (NCBI taxonomy): domain Eukaryota; kingdom Metazoa; phylum Chordata; class Amphibia; order Caudata; family Salamandridae; genus Lissotriton; species Lissotriton helveticus. The sequence continues at coordinate 1,794,271,055 of NC_136061.1, forward strand.
AAGATCAGGGCTTGATCCATCACCGTTATTTATCTCACTGCCCCATCCCAGCTCAGAACCTGGCTATATGCAAATTAGTCCGTCCCTGGCCCAGTGCATCATGGGAACAGGGCAGACCAAACTACCAAGCCAATTCTTCACCAGAAAGGAGACAAGCTACCGGGGACCGGTTTCTGGCATTTCAGCCTCTTCGGCCCGGCTTGCTTGAATCCTGATGGAGCAGTGAGAAAGGGACTCATGTCTGAGTATACCCTGCCACACCTATAGTGGCCAAAAACGATTCAGAAAAGGGGGTGGTGATGAACAGAGTGTCTGAATTAAGCAGACCACTCTTACCCAGTCCAAAGATCAGGGCTTGATCCATCACCGTTATTTATCTCACTGCCCCATCCCAGCTCAGAACCTGGCTATATGCAAATTAGTCCGTCCCTGGCCCAGTGCATCATGGGAACAGGGCAGACCAAACTACCAAGCCAATTCTTCACCAGAAAGGAGACAAGCTACCGGGGACCGGTTTCTGGCATTTCAGCCTCTTCGGCCCGGCTTGCTTGAATCCTGATGGAGCAGTGAGAAAGGGACTCATGTCTGAGTATACCCTGCCACACCTATAGTGGCCAAAAACGATTCAGAAAAGGGGGTGGTGATGAACAGAGTGTCTGAATTAAGCAGACCACTCTTACCCAGTCCAAAGATCAGGGCTTGATCCATCACCGTTATTTATCTCACTGCCCCATCCCAGCTCAGAACCTGGCTATATGCAAATTAGTCCGTCCCTGGCCCAGTGCATCATGGGAACAGGGCAGACCAAACTACCAAGCCAATTCTTCACCAGAAAGGAGACAAGCTACCGGGGACCGGTTTCTGGCATTTCAGCCTCTTCGGCCCGGCTTGCTTGAATCCTGATGGAGCAGTGAGAAAGGGACTCATGTCTGAGTATACCCTGCCACACCTATAGTGGCCAAAAACGATTCAGAAAAGGGGGTGGTGATGAACAGAGTGTCTGAATTAAGCAGACCACTCTTACCCAGTCCAAAGATCAGGGCTTGATCCATCACCGTTATTTATCTCACTGCCCCATCCCAGCTCAGAACCTGGCTATATGCAAATTAGTCCGTCCCTGGCCCAGTGCATCATGGGAACAGGGCAGACCAAACTACCAAGCCAATTCTTCACCAGAAAGGAGACAAGCTACCGGGGACCGGTTTCTGGCATTTCAGCCTCTTCGGCCCGGCTTGCTTGAATCCTGATGGAGCAGTGAGAAAGGGACTCATGTCTGAGTATACCCTGCCACACCTATAGTGGCCAAAAACGATTCACTCACTGCCCCATACTCAGATGTGAGTCCCTTGCTCATTGCACCATCAGGATTCAAGCAAGCCGGGCCGACGAGGCTGAAATGCCAGAAACCGGTCCCCGGTAGCTTGTTTCCTTCCCAGTATAAGAATTGGCTTGGTAGTTTGGTTTGCCCTGTTCCCATCATGCACTGGGACAGGAACAGACTAATTTGCATATAGCCAAGTTTTGAGCTGGGATGGTGCAGTGAGCTAAAAAACGGTGATGGATCAAGCCCTGATCTTTGGACTGGGTAAGAGTGGTCTGCTTAATTCAGGCACTCTGTTCATCACCACCCCCTTTTCTGAATCATTTTGTCCACCATAAGCGTGGAAGGGTATACTCAGATGTGAGTCCCTTGCTCATTGCACCATCAGGATTCAAGCAAGCCGGGCCGACGAGGCTGAAATGCCAGAAACCGGTCCCCGGTAGCTTGTTTCCTTCCCAGTATAAGAATTGGCTTGGTAGTTTGGTTTGCCCTGTTCCCATCATGCACTGGGACAGGAACAGACTAATTTGCATATAGCCAAGTTTTGAGCTGGGATGGTGCAGTGAGCTAAAAAACGGTGATGGATCAAGCCCTGATCTTTGGACTGGGTAAGAGTGGTCTGCTTAATTCAGGCACTCTGTTCATCACCACCCCCTTTTCTGAATCATTTTGTCCACCATAAGCGTGGAAGGGTACACTCAGATGTGAGTCCCTTGCTCATTGCACCATCAGGATTCAAGCAAGCCGGGCCGACGAGGCTGAAATGCCAGAAACCGGTCCCCGGTAGCTTGTTTCCTTCCCAGTATAAGAATTGGCTTGGTAGTTTGGTTTGCCCTGTTCCCATCATGCACTGGGACAGGAACAGACTAATTTGCATATAGCCAAGTTTTGAGCTGGGATGGTGCAGTGAGCTAAAAAACGGTGATGGATCAAGCCCTGATCTTTGGACTGGGTAAGAGTGGTCTGCTTAATTCAGGCACTCTGTTCATCACCACCCCCTTTTCTGCACCACCCCCTTTTCTGAATCATTTTGTCCACCATAAGCGTGGAAGGGTATACTCAGATGTGAGTCCCTTGCTCATTGCACCATCAGGATTCAAGCAAGCCGGGCCGACGAGGCTGAAATGCCAGAAACCGGTCCCCGGTAGCTTGTTTCCTTCCCAGTATAAGAATTGGCTTGGTAGTTTGGTTTGCCCTGTTCCCATCATGCACTGGGACAGGAACAGACTAATTTGCATATAGCCAAGTTTTGAGCTGGGATGGTGCAGTGAGCTAAAAAACGGTGATGGATCAAGCCCTGATCTTTGGACTGGGTAAGAGTGGTCTGCTTAATTCAGGCACTCTGTTCATCATCACCCCCTTTTCTGAATCATCTTGGGAAGGCAGGCAGGGTAGCGGTCCAGCTTCTCGACCACTCCCACCCTCCTCTCATGTGTAAATACAACTACTCGTCCCGACCGCGCAGCGGGCGGGCGCAGCGGGCGCGCCGATGGCGCGCCAAAGGCGCGCCTAAGGCAAGCCCGTCTGCGCCCGCCCGCGCCTGGCTCGGGCCTAGGGCCAGTTCCCCTGCTCAGGCAACCACCAAGTCACGTGTAAGTTGGTCTAGGGCACAGCTATTACAAATAGGAGTGGGCTTCTGTGCCCCACCGGCCCGCTGCCCCCCTAATTACTTGGATGGACAGGCCTTTAACTGTCCTCAGTGTAACCTATTTCTCCCCCCTTGGAGTGAACGTACCTTACCTTCCTCTCTCGCCCCGGGTGCTCGCATTTTAAAACTAGCATTGATCAATTGTAGATCCCTTCCTCGCCACGCCAACGAAATTTGGTCGATTTTGACCACTCACAGTTGGGACATTCTATTCCTTACAGAATCTTGGACGAAAGATACCTCTAACCCGGATATCCATCTAGCCACCCCCCCGGAGTATCGCTTTCTGGGTATTAACCGAGAGGGAAAAACGGGAGGTGGGCTCGCTATTCTGTACAAATCCCACCTCAATATTACTATTAAAAAAATTACGAACATTGGACCGATTGAGGCTATGTATTTTTCTATTGCTGACCTAGCTGCAGTTTACCTAACCGGCATCTTAGTCTACAATCCCCCTAAAGCTTCTCCTTCCGCACTATCTCAGTTGATAGGCATTATCACGGATCTATCCCTCAAGCACCCGCACTTTATTGTTCTAGGAGATTTCAACCTCCATGTAGATGATCCCGCCTGCATTCAAGCAAGGCGTTTTCTTGACGCCCTTCATAGCTTGAGCCTGATGCAACTAATCCAAGGTCCAACGCATGTTGCTGGCCACACACTGGATCTTATTTTCTCCAACCTTCCAGGGGCCATCACCTATCCTTCCCTCCCCCTCACTTGGTCTGATCATTTTTTACTTAGAGTAGACATTCCCCTCCCTCAGGCACCGACTCCGGTGGTATTGGGTACAGATTACAGGAGAAAAAGGCATAAGATCACCTGTTCTGCCTTAGAGCCGCTATTTAGCTGCCCTCTGGAGTCTCAAGTGGTAAATATCAATGACTGCGTCAACACATTTAATACGACCTTATCGGCTGCAGTGGACGAAATTGCCCCACTCCTATCGGTTTCATCCGCAAGAGTCCGCCCCTCTGCTCCCTGGTTCTCAGCCGCCCTACGTAAAGAGAAAAGTCACTGTAAAAAATTAGAACGCTGCTGGAGACGGACATATGATGCTGAGGCTAAAACTATCTACAGAACGGCCCTTAAGAAATTCATCAAATTAAAAAATCTGCCATGACAGAGTTCTTCGCCACCCAAATAAAAGCCGCTGACAACTCAGCAAAGACACTGTTTAAAATTGTTAAAGACTTTGTAAAACCCCCTATGACTCCCAACAACCTAGCCAACCAGTCTCTTTGCAGCGGACTATCTGATTTTTTTCAAGAAAAAATTGCAGCCTCCTTTCCTACACCTGTCATTCCCCTCCCCTTGGCCTCTACCACCCAGGATATCGTTCCTACCCTAGACTCCTTTAAGGATCTTACTCCGGACCTTGCACTTAAATTATTTTTACAGTGCAAATCGGGTTCCCCGTTAGACCCGGTCCCCCCAAAAATCATGAGTGAACTGTCTACCTTACTGCTGGAGCCACTCACCACCATCTGGAATGCCTCCCTACGATTAGGCCAATTTCCTTCTGCGTGGAAAGAGGCTCTTCTTGTGCCCATCCTAAAGAAATCAGATGCTGACCCTATGCAATTCAGTAACTACTGGCCCATTTCCCTTCTCCCGAAACCCGCGAAAGTTTTGGAGAAGGCAGTCCAACTACAACTGGCAGAGTATTTAGAGACCTACTCTCTGCTACATGATTCCCAGTCCGGCTTTCGTGCTGGTTTCAGTACGGAGACCGCACTACTAGAGGTTTCGGAGACTGTACGAGAATGTGTGGATAAGGGCGAGGAGGCCATGTTGGTTCTCCTCGACCTATCCGCCGCTTTCGATACAGTGTCCCACCAAATTCTTCTAGGCCGACTGGAGCAGATTGGACTGAGCGGCACTGCTTTAGCATGGGTCTGTTCTTTTCTTCTGGAACGCTCACAGAGGGTTCTTCTCAGACCTTTTAAATCTGGATGCAAACCTCTAGAACGCGGAGTCCCACAGGGCTCAGCGTTAAGTCCTCTGTTTTTCAATGTTTACCTGGCCCCGCTAGCCAGGGTGGTGGAGTCATGTGGAGTCAGAGTGATCTCGTATGCGGATGACACACAGTTGATATTCTCATTTAGAGATCACTCTGACTCCAGCCTCTCCAGCTTCCGCCATTGTCTGGGCGAAATCTGTGCGTGGATGTCCTCGAATCATCTACGGCTTAACACTGACAAGACTGAGGTCCTGTTTTTTAACCAAAAAATGACCATTCCACCCCCACTTTGGTGGCTTACGGTACTTAACCCCCCTCCAGTCCCGGTCCATTCTGCCCGCAACCTGGGGTTCACATTTGATGACACCCTCTCCTGTAGCCCTCAAATCAATAAGGTTACTGCGACCTGCTTTGGCAAATTAAAAATGATGAGAAAGATCTTTCCTTTTCTGCCAATGGAGGCTCGCAGAACCGTTACTCAGGCATTAATCACTGCCCATCTGGATTATGCCAACAGTCTGTATGCTGGGGCCCCTCTATATCAAATTGAACGCCTGCAGGTGGTTCAGAATGCTGCGGCAAGACTGATTGGTAACATCCCATATAGACACTCTATCTCTGCGTTCCGCAAAGAACTCCATTGGCTTCCTATAGCCTATCGTATCAAATTCAAAACGCTTGTTCTGGCCTATCGAGCTCTGAACGGCTCCGGCCCAGAATACTTAAGAAAGAGATTGAGATTGTCTCACTCAGTCAGAGACCTTCGTTCTAACAATCTGCGTCTCATGCTTGTGCCTAGATTCCGTCGCTCAAGAACGGGTGGCAGAGCATTCGCTGTCTTAGCTGCTAAACATTGGAACAGCTTGCCAATCAACCTAAGATTCGCCCCATCTGAAGCTTTGTTTCGAAGAGGCCTGAAAACTTGGCTGTTCGCTTCTATCTAGATTGCTTTTCTCTTCTAGCAGATAATTTTAGCGCCGGGACACCCCCGTTGGGGGTAGCCGTGCGCTTTATAAAATCCATAAATAAATATCACTTCATAACACCATAAGTACTGCCTCCCACCCTGCATATTTAAATAGAGCACCGGAGTGTGGCAATCCCCGGACTTCAGTTGGCCTCGAACCTCCCGAACAATTAGTAAACAATACCCGGGAAGGTGGCGTCCTCTAGGCTGCAAAATGTCTCTGTGTCCTTCCGCGCCTAATTTACATGTGACATTAAGATCCCCAGTCCTACAAAGACCCCGCAATATAATAATTGGATTGGCAAGGGAACATTACCCACCAGGGGCCTCATTTAAAAGAACGGGTGAGACACCTCTTTTTTTTTGTTTGTTTCTTTTTTTTTCTCCATTTTTACCATCCGCAATCCCCTCTATTAAAGCGATACAAGGTTTTCCTCCTCTCGCTTCAAGTAGTCAAACACGTATTTGCTATCACAAGGTGGAAGCCATGCACCAGCCCTTTAATAGCAAACACAAATGTCCTGTGAATGCACACCCCGGGGACATTGTATGCCCTGCGCCTGACATGTCGCCCTCCCTAAGACCATGATGCATTTGTTAGTATAAACCCATACTACCACTACTTACACATGTGTAGTACAGGGACCAGAATGTAGTGAAGAAGCAGAGGAAGCGCAAAATATAAATCCTACCAGAAGTCGGATGACAGTTCAATGAGCCAACGACCCTGGCATGAGTAGAAACAGCTAGACAAAGAAAACGGGTCTTCAGCACAACGCAAGCACCCTCGAAATATTGGTGAGTGCTGCCTTCTTTTTTTCTTCTCCCACTCGTCACCAAATGTATGTACTGAAGAGGCAGACAGTAGTGGATCCGATAACTAGATTTACTGCAGGAAAACAAGACAGCCTATACAACCACCAACAGGAGTAGACAACAAGGCAACCGTCTTCTCCAGCACAGTGTACAAACTCTGCAAGGTTCCCCTCATGACAGCCCTACATTCTAACATCACATACTTAGATTCTAGTAGAATTCGTACTAACATTCTACTATGACTTACATTGGAATACTATACAGAGCACATGACTTTACAGCAATGAGCTCATGGTTTCATCCACAAGTCTTGAGACCGGTAGGGGTATTTCGATTCCCACTCCCTATATTGTATAAACGTAAACTAACACTTCTTCCACAGGTATGCTACAGCGCCCAGAGCACATCACTTTACAGCAATGAGCTCACAATTTAGGCTCAAGGTTTAATCCCCGAGTCTTCACACCAGTAGGGGTGAGCAGTTCGCTTCCCACTCCCTATATACTATAAACGCATACTAACACTACTTACACACTTATACTACAGCGGCTAGTATCCTACAGCACCCAGAGCCCATCATTTTATAACAATCAGCTCGGTTTGATCCCTGAGTTTTCACACCGGTAGGCGTGAGTACTTCACTTCCCACTTCCAGAATAGTATAAATGCACGGTACCAGTCAGTAGTTTGCTTCCCACTCCTGTATGGTATAAACGCCTACTAACACTACTTACACACGTATACTACAGGGCCCAGAGCCCATCCTTTTACAGCAATCACCTCGATTTCATCCCCAAGTCTTCACACCGGTAGTGTGTAACTACTTCGCTTCCCGCTTTCGGTATACTATCAACACACAATAGTGGTCAGTAGTTCACTTCCCACTCCCTGTATGGTATAAACGCCTACTAACACTACTTGCACACGTATGCTACAAACACCAGACCACATCACTTTACAGCAATTATCTCACGGTTCATACTCTCGATTTCGTACACAAGTGTAGTACCATATCATATCACCACCATGCCACTCTGAGCAACAACGCACTTTCAGACAGGTAACAGTGATTACTACCTAATGGCGACCGCCAGTAGGTAATAAAGAACAAATTAGAATAGTTCCTTGATTCTTTTAGCTTTCAAAACTTCTCTCTATTACTGTCTTTATAATTTTCTCATATAAACAATTTTATTAATATTCAAGTACACATAGAAGTCAGAAATGCAACGTATTCTATCAACACACTTTCTAGAACATTCTATAACATGTGGAGGTTAAAAGTTCATACATTTTTTTAAACCTAACGATATTTTTTTGCAACATTTCCTCGAACATTTAACGGCACGTACAGGTTATAAGTTCACGTTTGTTTTACGTTCGAACAGTGCCTTCCAAATGCAAGTAGCAGGTGTGGTTGAGTTGAGCAAAATGTATCCTATAATATGTACTCCACGTGCAAACTGCTTTTTCTTAACCAAACAAAACGATGCTTTTCCACAAAACGAATGTGCACCCTACTTTTAAAAAACAATGCTTTTCATCTCCCAATCAGGTACCGTTTTGTATGCGAAAAGAAACTAGTTCCCCATCTTTAAACATAACTCTTATTCTTTGAAGGAACTGCATGAGCTACAGACATCTTTCCATACCTTTCAGCCATACCTTCAAAATGCTAGTGTGGATCCTAGGACATAGCTATGTTTTCTGGTGCAAGAGGTATGCAGAACAGAGACGTATTGACTTAGACCTTGGTTTACTAAATGTGGATATTAAATGGTTTGGACAGAGAGGATTGACATGGCACCAATTGGTGCCTTTGGTAAAAACTTGTTTGCATCTCCAACACCCTGACCTCATGATTGTGCACTGCAGTGGAAAAGGCCTAGGCACATTGACTGGGGTAGGTTTGGAAATGCTTATGAAGGACACCTTTGGACAATTGATGTTACTTTTGCCTCAAACTGTCCTGGTATATTCCAATATATGCCAAAGACAGAAGTGGAAATGGTCCAAACAATTTTGTCCTCTGATTGAAAAATCTCGGAAAAAAGTCAACAAAGCTGTCTCTGCATACCCCAGAGACCACAAAATGGGGTCCATATACAACAACAATATACGTTTTGATATGGCGGATTTATACAGAAGGGATGGAGTACACTTCACAGATTAGGGAAACCAGGTTTTCCTGAATAACTTGAAGCTGTGCATCCACACTTATATTTAGCTCCAACTAATGAACACAAGGGCTCTTTTTAGAACCACCCTATAACTGACAACTTAGGCCCGCTATTTTAGAGACAGAAAACAGCAACTCCTGGACCCTTGCCAAAATGTATGCTCCACACAGCTGTGGCGCAGCGGGCAGACCTTCTCACTTTGCAGCATAGAGCTCTCGCTTTGAACCCTGGCTCCACTCACCCATAAGGGTCAGTAGTTGGCACTTTACAAATAATGTATTGATTTTCCTTCGCACTCCCTATACAACACCACCTTAGCACCATATACAAGTTGAACACGTTTGGCACAGCGCCCAGAGCACATGACATCACAGCATACCACACACAGTTTAGACCCACCGTTTCATCCCCGACTCCAGGAGCAGCTCAATTTAACAGCATGATACTCTAGGCAATACCTGACTTAATATCCGTACCCCGCACCTTCAGACTGGTAGGGGTCATTAGTTCAGCGACTTTACCCCGAGTCCATCAGCATCTCAGCTTACGCCATCATACCCGTAGGAGTGAGTAGTTAGCACTTCACAAATACCAAATTGATTCGATACGCACAAATTTACCTTCACACTCCCTCCATAACGCCCCCTAAGCACCATACACAAGCTACAATGTTCTGAACAAAAGTTCATCCAAGTAGGTATAACTACATGCTCACACTACTTAAACAGGTATGGCACAGCGGCCAGAGCACATGACTTCACAGTTTGGGCTCGCGCTTTAATCCCCGAGTCAGGCAGCAGCTCAGCTTAGCAGCATGAGACTCTAGACAATACCTCACATATTTTCCGTACCCCAGGACTTTTAGACCAGTACGGGTCAGTAGTTCATTCTAGTAGTTCTAAACATATGCTGACACTACTTCCACAACTGTAGTGCAGCGGCCATGGCACATGACTTCACAGCATGAGACACACACTTTGGGCTCACGCTTTAATCCCCGAGTCACGCACCAGCTCACCTTAGCAACATCACACACTAGGCAATACCTCACTTAATTTCCGTAGCTCAGCATTTTCACACCGGTAAGGGTGAATACTTCGCTTCGCACCCCCTCTATATCACACCCTAAACAACCCACAGAGGTTTCAGCGCTCCTACCCTCCTCTTTCCCACTTTTTTCACCCTTTTTTCCCCTTACTCGCTTGAACGGAATCCCAAAATGGCGGCCAACACTTCCCAGTTGCAACCGCTCGAAGCCAATCAGCAGCAAGCTCATGCTCGTAACGCCTCAGCCAATCATCTGGCTGAATTCCCAAATATCAATATCTGTACATTTCAATGTTTCTCAAAAACTACTTAACGGATTTAAACCAAATAAACAAAGGCGTGCTTTCTAGACCAAGACCCTTCTCCCTGCCAAATTTGGGGTAATTCCGTTCACCCGTTCGACCTGTAGCCTTGTCCAAAGTTTCCTATGGTAATTAACATTGAAAAAACACGATTTGGGACCCCCTTTTTTCTCGTACCCCCCTTGACGAATCACCCCCAGACTTTTAACATAGGGGCTGATCGCAACAAAGAATTTGTTTGAAAAATTTTGCAAAGATTCGTCAATCGGCGCCAAAGTTATTGGGAATAGAATGTTGCCATTTTCCTATGGTAACAAGGTCCTAACTATAACTACCTATTGGCCACCGCCAGTAGGTAATATATATACATATATACATATATATATATATATATATATATATATATATATATATATATATATATATATATATATATACATATATACATATATATATATATATATATATATATATATATATATATATATATATATATATATATATACCTAGTTTCCATAGGAAAAGCATTTTTATTTTGCTAGTAAAGTTAGCGCTGTTTGATGAATCTTCACTAACTTTTCGAAACTAGTGGGCCAATGACTTCATATGCTGTCTGGAAAGTTTCAGGGTGATTCGCCAAGCTGGGGCAGAGAAAAAGGGAGGGTCCCAAAATATGTTTTCCCAATGCAATTTCCCCCTAGGGATTTTAGACAAAACCACAGCCCGAACCACTGAACAGAATTACACCAAACTCGGTAGAAAACTAGATATTGGTCAACAAACAGTGCTTCTTGTAATTTAGTGTACATCTGGTCAGTAGTTTTGGATCTCTTAAAGATACAAGATTTAGTATATTAAGAGACTGGATCATCCACGTATCCACCACAGTGGATACGTGGATCCACATGCCAACAGCAATGCCATGATTGGCTGGCCGTTCCCTTATTATTTGACATTTGTAGAGTGCACTGTACTCCCTGCGGGCATCCTGGCGATGAGATAGGTCGGAGGAGACAGTCAGCTGTGAGAGCAAGGGTATTGCATACCAACAAGGATCTCTTACTATTGCACCTGGGAAAGAGCCAGGTCTTGATTTTCTTGCGAAACAGCAGCAGTCCTTGTGTCTTCCTGATTTCAAGAGGGAGACTATTCCAAAGGCGGGCTGCTGCCACGCTGAAAGCTCTTCCGCCCAGGGTCACTTTCTTTACCCTGGGTATTCTAACAAGGTTGGTGACGGAGGAGCAGAGGGTCCGGGTGGGTTCGTACCACTGAAACTTGTCCCTCAGAGAAAAGTTTGGCTTCCATGTTGTGAATCCTGACACGGTTCCCGGGGTGGAAATACAATATAAACAGCACATAAGTGGTCAGGATAGAGGTATCACGACACCATGGGACTGATTGAGCGGTTTGAGGAGGAAGCTCATGGGCAAGAAATGTTCCAAAAATGTTTCCTTTTTGGCACACAAAAATGTGTCTATCCACTGCGGCACTTATCACAATCCCCCATGTGAATTCACAGCGGATATGCAGATCCAAACTCCAATTAAAACACACATTCACCCACTCACACATCCGCACAACTACTCACGCATCCATACAGTCACTCACACACCCACACAATAACTCACACACCCACTCAGAGACCCAGAAAAAATCTCACTCGCCCAACTCAGACACACATACAGCCACCCACACCCAGAGACCCAGAAACCACTCACACACACATTTACACATTCATACAACCACTCAGACACCCACTTACACACCCATACAACCACTCACAAACATACAAAACAACTCACACACAGACTCACTCATAGGCTTACACATGCACTCACATACCCACTTACAAACCCACACATGCACTCACACACCCACTTACAAACCCACACATCCACTAATACACTGATGTAGCCACTCACACACCCACTCATAGACCCAGAAATTCACTACCATGCCTACTCACTGACCCACACAGCCACTCACAGATGCACTCACACATCCACACAGCATTTCACATACCCATACAGCCACTCACACACCCACTCACAGGCCCACAAAACCACTCACAGACCAACACAGCCACTCGCATACCCACACAATCACTTATTCACTCACCCATACTGCTACATACACACCCACTCACAAATCCACGCAACCACTCACACATGCACTCACATACCGACTCACACCCTCACACACCCACTTACAAACCCAAACAACCACTTACACATCCACTTACACACCCATACAGCCAGTCACACACCCACTCAGACCCATGAAACCACTCACATACCTACTCACAGACCCATTGTCATGTGTTCTGTACAGGGCCCATTTTGGTTTTCCTAATGTTAGCTTAACTGTGCACAACACAAGCCACATCAGCTTTGCACACATTACTATATAAACACGTTTTGCTTCTGTGACACATCATATTTTCACACAGAACCTGCAGGTGTTTTCTCGTTCTATTGTTTCCTAGGATTTAGTCTGAACAGTAAACAAGGTCAAACAACAATGTCCCTGGTTATTTTGTTCTGATCAGGCGCTCACACCTAGGCACAACACAGAATGCAGCTGTTGTTTATGAACATGTGAACCTTGTCATATGCTATGCACAGCAATATAACACAGAAAGAGAGAGAGAGAGGTTTTTCCTGAGAGATGATCATTGCAGTATCTGAGAATTAGAATGTTCATCTGTGTATGCTAAGGTACAGGGTCCGCTACTAAACCCAGAGATCTTTGCGGCATAATCAGTTTGCATTTGTAGAAGTGGTGTGGGGTTAGGCTTTTCTGTCTCATATTATGACAGCGCTTTTCACAATATACGGTTTATTGACTATGTTGATGATATTTTTGCTAGGCAGTTGTTTTCTGATTGTGGCACATATACTGAGTTCTAGAGCACAATAGTTTAAGTAAACATTTCAAACTTCCTTTGTGTCTCTTTCATATCTTACGGTGGATGAGTATGAGTGTGTGAGCGGAAGGGAGTGTCCTTTCACCACAATCCCTGAGATGGTTGGTAGTGTTGTGTTCTGGGGTGCCAATTCACTTGTTCCTCTGGTTATGAGTAGGAGGGCAAGTGAGCCACTATAGCTAGTCGGACTCAGGTTCAGGGTACTGAGATAGTATGGTGACTCAGTCCCGGTCTCCTGATGTTCTATGGTCCCAAGTATAGTTCTGCTCCTGAGCAGAATCCCTGCAACACCACACAGCCACTCACACTTGCAATCACACACCCACCCAGCCTCTCATACAGTCACTCACACGCTCAGATATCAACAAACCCACTCACACACCCACTCGCAGACCCACACTGCCACTCACACACCCCTTATCACCCACGCAACCACTCACTCACCCATGGAGCCACTCAGTCACAGAGCCACAAAACCAGTCACGCCTGCCTCACAGACCCACACAGTCACTCACACACCCACTCACACACCCATGTAACCACTCATAGACCCACACAGCCACTCATAGTCACTCACACATCCACTTATACACCTACATGGTCTTGCATGCACACACCCAGTTACCCACAGAACCACTTATACACCCAGTTACCCACACAACCACTAACAGGCCCACTCACACTCATACAGCCACTCACACACCCACTCACAGACCCACACAGCCACTCTAAACTCATGCAACCACTCACACACCCATACATCCACTCACACAACCACTCACAAACCCACAATCCCACTCAAAAACCCACACTGCAACTTACACACCTTCTCACACACCCACACAGCCACTCCCACCCCACATATAGCCACTCAAACACCCACAAAGTCACAACACACAGCCACTCACACACCCACACACAGGCAGTGATACCCTTATAGAAATTGCAATAGCTTATGTTTGTATTACATATATGTTGTTGTTTTAATTTTGAATGTGTGCTTTTGTTTGGGAATGGATCTGCGGATCCATAAAATAGATACAAATAAAGAAAGACTTAGTGCATTTAAAGAAAGACTACATAAGTTACCATACCTTCTTTTTTAACTTTTAGTTCTAAAATATATAATATGAATGAATGTGGGGAAAAAATGTAATTATAAACTTCTGAAAATGTATAATAGTAAATTGAACCTATGGGTCAAATTGTAGTACAATTCAAATATAAAAAAAACTGTGAAATGAACACCAAAAACACAGGTTACAAAGATGTTATAGTTAGGAAATAGCACTAAAAGTTGAAATTCACAAAAAAACAACAAAGATTACAGGGACGTTAGAGTTAGGAAATAGAAGTTAAAAAAACCCCTAAAAATTCACTGAAAAAACCCCAAAGATTTCAGGGACGTTATAGTTCGGGTCAGATTCAACATACACAAAACATACAAATTCAGCAGTTATAGTTACCTGAGCTAACTAGAACTTATGACCCCCTGCAATGCACTGGTTATGACCTCACATATTACATCAAAAGAGAAGGGATGAGACCAATTTTTGTTACATTATAACAAAACCGCCGCCTTCCCTTTCTCTTTTTTTGCCCTGTTGGGACCCTCCCACAATAAAGTTTACCATAGAGGACTCCCTCACCTGTTTTAATACTCACCTTTCACATCTACACTCACTTAGGTCCCTCACACCCTTGGCACCCATACGGCAAGGAACTGAAGATCTCTGATAAAGAGCCCCTTTATGGGTGCCCGTCGTGCATTGCAGCACCGGCCCGACGAGGAGCAGGCCCAAATGATGAAGCATGACACCTAGCTTGCTGGGTGTGTGAGGGCCCTAGGTCTGATAGGAGGAATTCCCCATGTCCTCACTACCTAGAGTACGTATACAGGGTGGTTAAACTTCATACCCTTCTCTTTTGACTTAGCTCAGGGTACGTACGTTGGACCTTTATAAGACCTATTTGTCCTCTTTCTTGTCTCACATATTACATCTTTCATGACATGGTCAGTGACATCACTGGCGACATCTCAAATGACATCACTGATGACATCACCCAGAAAATTAAACGTCAGTATACTTAATAAAATACAATTTAATTGTTTTTTAAATAAGAAAAGGAGAAAGCTGAGATACATTCAACAGAGTGTTCACTGCAACCGTATCAACTACTACACTCTCTTATCACTCAGGAGAGAGTTCTGAGTGGATAGTCATCTCTCTTCTAAACCACTACTCTAAACACTAATGAACAAAGTACAGGCTAGTCTATCGCAAACCACAACACTCAGTAGTACAGAAAGAATAGTAATTTAACCTATGCAGAGGCTCAGTATATAACGGTCAGTGTCAGAAACTTTTGCGAAGCACTCACACTTACTGGATGATGTAATCAGTGATGTCACTTGAGATATCACCAGTGATATCATCACTGATGTCACTGACCATGTAATGAGTGATGTAATATGTGAGGTCATAAGCAGTGCATTGTGGGGGCGGTAGTTATAGTTTAGCTCAGATAACTATAAATGCTGAATTCCTATGGTTTTGTGTGTGTAAAATCTGAACCTAACTATAATGTCCCTGCAACCTTTTGTTTTTTCAGTCAATTTCTAAGGCTTTTTAATTAAATTCCCTAACCGTAACATCCCTGGAACCTCTGTATTTTCAGTGAAAATATATATCACAGCTCCTCACGCCAAGTCGCTAACTGCGACTTGGCGTGAGGAGCTGTGTTACAATTGACTGCCGCCTCCCCCGCATTGTCGAGTACCGGAGGAAGTGGTACTTTTGGAGATACCCCGAAGCAGAGCCTGGAACAGTAGGTGGTGAGACCACGAGTCGGAGGACCCGCGGCCCCATACTGAGACTCGAGGTAAGGAAGGGTAATTGATTTAAACGTCTGCAAGGGGAAAAGTGGAAGCCAGGAAGAAGGAGCCTTTTCGCGCTGAATCATTAGTGTGGAGACTGGCGGTTCTTGCAGGAAGTTTTCAATATTGACATTAAAAATGTTGGCTGATGAATTAAGGGAAAGGGAGGAAGCTGCCCTAGCCGTATTTGATGTTACAACGAATAAACCGACAACCAGTAATGCGATTCAACCGGATGCTGACAAAGTAAATGTCCTAGCACGTCTTAAAAGGTTGGAGAAACTGAAAAGAGCGGAATAATCTAAGTGGTGGGAATCGAAATCCTTGACTAAATATTTAGAATTGAAACGAATTCCGAGAGGACTCAGAATCTTAGTAGCGCCAATGTATTTGGACCCGGACCCTAAGATGTTAAGAGAATGGGCGGAGAACAATCATGAGTCCTCGGCTAGGATGTTGCTAATTCTCATTAAGTACGCCGAAACAGACAGATTAAAAATCATTGAAGAAATCAATCAAATCAGTGAATTTTTGGCCAAAGAGAGCGACCAGGAATTTATAGACAAATTTAAAGGGGACATGCAAACAAGACTGCGAAAACTAGAAACCTCCATTAAAGAAAGAAAGGCGCAGAAGTTTTTGCACGATAAATTGGACTATGAGAAAGGCCAGATTTATACATGTGCCAAGAAATTCGAAATGTTAAGAAGACAAAAGATCAACATGGCAAGCAAAAATTCAATTCAATGCCAATCTGAGTTGGGCAGTGCAGTGAGCTCAGAAGTTGACACAGATGCTGATGAAGGTTCCAGTAGTCGGGATACACACAGTGGGCCTGCACCGTCGGTAATAGATGAGTTCGCTTTTTTAGAACAAGAGCGCAGATTCAATCTCAGACCCAGACAATTTGTCCAATACGCAAAGCCTCAAAGGGGAAGAGGCAAAGACAAAAGAGGAGGAAAGGTGCAAAATTACGCCAACGCATTGGAGAACTTGAAGAGCAAGAAGAAAGAATAGAGGAAGATAAAACTACTATTGTTAACCTAACGAACATCAGTTTGACAGAACCAGAAGAAAAAATTCTCAAGTTAGGTTTATAATTCAGCCCGGAGGAAGACTTTGACTATGTGAAAACAAGAATAGACAATTTTTAAATTTATTCGCATCCTTAAATTGAAAAAACATTTCATAAACAACATCAATGCTCCAACCACAGAAAGAACTTCTCCTGAGATAAGGGAAAATAATGAATTGAGAGTGAGTGATATGAACTTAATGTTGGATGTATACCAAATGCAAGAAAATCCAGCAGGGGCAGAATTTGATGTATTGATGACAGTGAATACAAGTCAGGCGGCTCTGGTAGCGGAAGAAGAGGATTAAATATTATGAGCAATGATCCGACGGCTTTTAGACCAGCTTCAAGATTTACTCCTATGTCAGGAAGAGATTCTTTTGACATTTTCAATTAATTAGTTGTGAATGGTTTGAAAAAACTTTGCACCAGTACTCTCACTAAATCTAATAAAGTTTCACAGCAGCAAAAAGATTACTATGCGTTGGTGAATAAACTAGCTACAAATTCAGATTGTATAGTCTGCAATGCAGACAAGGGAGGGAATGTGGTACTTTGGGGTAAAGAACAATATCTTTTAGAGGTTTACAAACAGTTGAATAATCCTTCTAACTATACAAGAGTGTCGGAATCAATTATGCTCAACAGTCATGCTATATATAATTGCATATTGTCTGAATGGTACTTACAAGGTTTGCTTAAAAGAGAGGAAATGTCTTTTCTCAAAATAGATAAACCAGTGACACCTGTAATGTACTTAATACCTAAAGTGCATAAAGATCAGCACAATCCCCCAGGCCGTCTCATCATATCTGCAATCCAGAGTGCTTTCTCTAACACCTCGAAGTATATACACTCTTTTCTATGCCCATTGACAAAGTCCCTCCCCTCCTATATTCAAGATACGGGGGACTTTCTTAAAAGGGTCTATGATTTACCTTGGGTGGAGGATTTTCTGCTAGTAACAATCGACGTAACAAGTCTTTACACCAGTATACGTCATAGTGATGGCCTCAATGCAGTCAAACACTTCCTTGGCAACAGATCAGTGAAATATTGGGCGCACACACAAATGCTAATAGAAATGACGTCTTTATGTTTAAAAAACAACTACTTTTTGTTCAATGGTGAACTGTTTCATCAAGTCTGTGGTACTGTGATGGGCACCTGCTTCGCCCCCAGCTTTGCTAATTTGCTAATTTGCATATGGGCTGGTGGGAGGAGCATGTGATCCAGAAGCAGTACCCAGACATTTGGCAGAATAACATCATGCATTGGAGCAGGTTTATCGATGACCTTTTCATCGTATGAAAGGGTCCGGAAATGCAGTTGGTAAACTTTGTGAAAACGATGCAAATTAACGATCTGAATTTAAAGTTCACCAGCAACATCAGTAGGACAGAGGTAAACTTTTTGGACTTGACAGTTTACATCCAAAATGGTAAACTTGAGACTGCACTGTATCGGAAGCCAACGGCTGTCAACACATTGTTGCACGCCAAAAGCTTTCATCCACCAAAACTCATTATGAGTATCCCCTATGGGGAGAGTGAGAACTATTCGCAATTGTAGCAATAATGAGACCTGTGAGGAAGCTTTGAGAACATTAAAAACACGTTTCAAAGCTAGAGGCTACACTGACACGTGTAGTAATTCTTCTGTTGTCAAAGCTAAGAAGCGTACTAGAGAAGAGGTTCTCTTTAGTAAGAGCAACAGTAGAAAAAGAAAGGAATGTGGTGGCAAAAATGATTGCAGAATGATAACTACATACAACACTCAGCACAATCGAGTTAGAAGTATTTTAACACTGGCATCTAATACGAAGTGATCCAGTTTGGGGCAAAATAGTAGCCAGGAGACTTTAACTAACATTTAGAAAAGCAAGATGCTTTAAACAGATGTTAGTAAGCAATACATTGAAAGCCCCACCATTCAAGAGACCGGTTTCGATGTGGCTTAACAAGAAGGAAGGCTTAATTAGATGCACTAAGTGCAAAGCATGCATCCATGGGATAAAAATAAAAAACCTCAGCCTATACTTCTAACCTCACAGATAAGGAATTTAAAATCAAAGGCCATTTTACTTGCAAAACGGAAATTGCTATCTACGTGCTTCAGTGTCCTTGTGACCTGAAGTACGTGGGTAGCACAACACTTCCGGTACACATGCGGATTTTGCAGCACTTAAGAGCGATCAAAAAGGGAGACAAGACGTACCCGGTGGCAAGACACTTTGACAAACAGCATCAAAAAGATATGTCTGGTTTAGTGTATTATGTAATAGATGCGATTAAACCAAATGAACGGGGTGGGAACCGTGAGAAAAAATTGAGAAAATTGGAGTCAACGTACATAATCAAACTCAATAGCAATACCCCGGGAGGTTTAAATATGGAAGAAGATTTACATACACATGTGTAGATATTGGCTAATAGCAATCCTCCGTCCCTGTTTGCTTAATGTTTTTATCTTTATGTATTTATTTTGGCACTTTGTTTTGTTATGGGAGTGAATTAAGACTGTGAAACAGAAGGAAGACACAATAAGAATCGATAGATTGAAAATGTCCACTTGGGCTCTATTTGCTATTTTTCGGTTTTGCTATACATGATTGTGGCACTGATTTTAGCCATGTTCGATATCTGTGGAAAATGAATGCTGGCTGTATTGTCTTTTTATTCGGATGAATTAGGCACTTGCCTCGAATGCCATTTACAAGATTCATGACATAGTCATGAAGTGAAATTCATTGCCAACGTTTCGGTAACCACTAATAATTAGTTTAAAACAATCTTAAGCACAATTGAATGATGTGTTGTAATAATTATGTGGTAATTAATAAGTTTATCACGGTATAATTTATTTACAAATTATGACAAAATAATTTTGTATAATGTTTTAAGCAGCCATGTAGCGGAAACTACGAGTCTGTTTTCCATTACATTTATTGTGTAGTTCCGATCACGTGACACTGTTTCTGTAAGTTTTAAATGGTGGCAAACGTTATTCACTTTGTGCTGAACAAGCCTGCGAGTCAGGCGAAATGCATCCAGTAGCCGTTTTGTAAATAAATTCTTACTTGATGCAAGACATGGCGTCGTCTCCCTGTACTTTGGTATAGGTTTCGGAAATATATATATATATATATATATATATATATATATATATATATATATATATATATATATATATATATATATATATATATATATATATATATATATGCACCAAACCCCTCCAGTCAAGAAAGGTAGAGGCCACGCAGGGGATTTCTTCGGAGACGTTTTATTGAGACAGCAATGTAGCATGATGCATTTCGGCTGCCTTCAGCCTTCTTCAGATGCCGCTGTAAATCAGAAGTAATGTCCCACCTGTGTCCTTTTAAAATCCTGCACTTCCCCATTGGAGGGAGTTTCTGACCGTCCCCCATCACCTGACCAGCAAACTACAGGAGTGCTGCAAATACTACATCTCCCAGGTGACACCTTGCTGGAACCGATGCTGTCAGGGGATGGACTTGTTAGATTCAGTCCAGTTAAATAATTGCAGAGCAGGAAAAGGGCGCAGAGTGTCCGATGTTTGAAATGTCTTTTGATGACAAAACAAAACTCTCCCTCGAGTCCCCATAACATCCCAGCCTTTAAAATAAGTTTCAACCGGGCCACGAACAGGAAATCAGTGCAACCTGCTCCTCGTAGAATCACGAGCTGTAAGAACAGAAGCCCTTGCCTAGCTCACTTGTAGAGGCGGGCTGAGGTAATCCAATCACTTGGAGACGAAAACACTGCTGCTGCAGAAGCCAGTAAAACCTCAGCCAACTTGTAGGATGGGGCCTCTATACACGCCTCTGGCAGACTTGAAAATATGCACCAAACCCCTCCAGTCAAGAAAGGTAGAGGCCACGCAGGGGATTTCTTCGGAGACGTTTTATTGAGACAGCAATGTGGCATCATGCATTTCGGCTGCCTTCAGCCTTCTTCAGATGCCGCTGTAAATCAGAAGTAATGTCCCACCTGCGTCCTTTTAAAATCCTGCACTTCCCCATTGGAGGGAGTTTCTGACCATCCCCCATCACCTGACCAGCAAACTACAGGAGTGCTGCAAATACTACATCTCCCAGGTGACACCTTGCTGGAACCGATGCTGTCAGGGGATGGACTTGTTAGATTCAGTCCAGTTAAATAATTGCAGAGCAGGAAAAGGGCGCAGAGTGTCCGATGTTTGAAATGTCTTTTGATGACAAAACAAAACTCTCCCTCGAGTCCCCATAACATCCCAGCCTTTAAAATAAGTTTCAACCGGGCCACGAACAGGAAATCAGTGCAACCTGCTCCTCGTAGAATCACGAGCTGTAAGAACAGAAGCCCTTGCCTAGCTCACTTGTAGAGGCGGGCTGAGGTAATCCAATCACTTGGAGACGAAAACACTGCTGCTGCAGAAGCCAGTAAAACCTCAGCCAACTTGTAGGATGGGGCCTCTATACACGCCTCTGGCAGACGTGAAAATATGCACCAAACCCCTCCAGTCAAGAAAGGTAGAGGCCACGCAGGGGATTTCTTCGGAGACGTTTTATTGAGACAGCAATGTGGCATGATGCATTTCGGCTGCCTTCAGCCTTCTTCAGATGCCGCTGTAAATCAGAAGTAATGTCCCACCTGCGTCCTTTTAAAATCCTGCACTTCCCCATTGGAGGGAGTTTCTGACCGTCCCCCATCACCTGACCAGCAAACTACAGGAGTGCTGCAAATACTACATCTCCCAGGTGACACCTTGCTGGAACCGATGCTGTCAGGGGATGGACTTGTTAGATTCAGTCCAGTTAAATAATTGCAGAGCAGGAAAAGGGCGCAGAGTGTCCGATGTTTGAAATGTCTTTTGATGACAAAACAAAACTCTCCCTCGAGTCCCCATAACATCCCAGCCTTTAAAATAAGTTTCAACCGGGCCACGAACAGGAAATCAGTGCAACCTGCTCCTCGTAGAATCACGAGCTGTAAGAACAGAAGCCCTTGCCTAGCTCACTTGTAGAGGCGGGCTGAGGTAATCCAATCACTTGGAGACGAAAACACTGCTGCTGCAGAAGCCAGTAAAACCTCAGCCAACTTGTAGGATGGGGCCTCTATACACGCCTCTGGCAGACGTGAAAATATGCACCAAACCCCTCCAGTCAAGAAAGGTAGAGGCCACGCAGGGGATTTCTTCGGAGACGTTTTATTGAGACAGCAATGTGGCATGATGCATTTCGGCTGCCTTCAGCCTTCTTCAGATGCCGCTGTAAATCAGAAGTAATGTCCCACCTGCGTCCTTTTAAAATCCTGCACTTCCCCATTGGAGGGAGTTTCTGACCGTCCCCCATCACCTGACCAGCAAACTACAGGAGTGCTGCAAATACTACATCTCCCAGGTGACACCTTGCTGGAATATATATATATATATATATTCAGGCTCCAGTAAACACCAATAACACTAGTCACTCAAGCAGCGGGTGCTGTTTCCGCTGTGGTGCCCCGCGACATTATTGTTTGCTCCAAATTCCCAAATATTACCCAGCCGGGTTGGAAAAATACAGCACTCTCACAATTCATGCATATAAATAGGACACTGTCCAGTTGTTATCTTGCCATGTATCGGCAATTGCAGCCAAGGAGGTCGCCAATACCCAGATTAATCAAATATATTCAAATAGACCTATAATACTTCAATACGATCATACTGTGAATGTCATTTATAATGGTACCCTTAAGGACAATTCCAAACCTTCATGTTGAATACATCAATCATATAAAATTCTTTCAGTAAATCATTATTCCATACCAATCACTATTGCATGTAAATAGGTCACAATTACATCAGAATTTGTCATGTCCCGATCACTGGCAATCAACATTAGCCCAAATGAGATACCATTTCCTCCCCCATATGTAGGCCTCCCGGTGCTTTGGTCTCTAAATCAATAATGTATCGGGATTCTAATCTTCTAAGTATCTGTAATTTGTTGCCACCTCGTGGGTTATCAGGGACACAGTCCAAACAGAAGAACCTCAACAGATCCCTGTTGCTATTGTGCTTTATTGCAAAATGTCGAGCGACCGGATAAGAAAAATCCCTGTTGGCGATCGCCTGCATGTGTTCTAGCACCCTCAGTTTTACTGGATTGATTGTGCTGCCAAGCAGATAAGTAGCTCATTTTATTCTCTCCTATACTTTGATTAATATTGTGTCTTTTTCAATAGATTGGCATTTGGGGGTGCTTGTGTGTAGGATGGCTATCCCCACCTCCCCCCCTCTCCCCATGATCTGCAATTTATGGAGATCATCCTCTCCTTCTGCTCTCTTCCCCTGCTCTCAGGTTGTATTGTGGTGATTACTGTCCTTATCTTTCCCTGTTGGGTTGCCTTATGGTGATTACTGTCTTTGTCTACAAGAAATCGGCTTATTTAAATTGTTAGCGCTAGGTAGTTGTTTATTGGCACAGCGATCGTCTTTCTTAACTCTACGTATCTGTTAACCTAGTTTTAATCTCGCTCATTCTTTCACAACGAAGCGCAATATTGAAGCTAAGCGCAACCTCAAAGCGCGAGCTTTTAGAAACGTTTAACGCGATCTGTTGAATCACATCAGAATAGCCTTACCAGAAAGGAAGCGCCGTCTACAAACGAAGCGTAGGCCTCAATAATCGTGGCGAGGCCTGGAATCGCTGCCCACTTAAGCACTTAGCGCTGAACAAAAAATCAGGAATATTCCCCTCCACAGTCCGTGCTGAGGGTAACAAATGAAACGCATTCGAAGCGCATTAGAGGAAAGTTCCCTGGCGAGTCTCACGCTTCGTGAGTGTCTCCCCTAGGAATTTTCCTCACCCATCGACAGTTGGTAACAGCTGTTAGAGGCTCTCACGGAGCATCGCTGTCTGAGTTTTAGAGTGACAATTCCTGCATATTTTGCGTTTTTGGTACTATTAGGTGAAAAGGGCTCTAGGCCTTCACAATTTTATGTCTAAATGCTTAGAGCTTCCTTAAAAATCCTCTAATTATTTTCATAAATAGCCTTTATGATAACTAGACCTTATAGTGACAATTTTTAAGTGGGAGAATACAATAGGGGCGAATAGCATTTTATTAATTAAAAAAAAAAAGGGGGCAATATGGAAAACGTATCTGATTCAGATTCAGATGTTAACAATGCTACACTCCCTAATTTTAATAAGGAGGATTTTCGCATTATGATCCAGAAGGAAATGAAATACTGTTTAAGGGAGACCTTTGCCCAATTTGCTCCTCACAAAAGACCATTTCCTTCCCAAGAGGATGTGTCTGATGTTTTTATTCAAGAGAAACTGGGAGCCAAACGTACCAGGAAAAGCAACCACACTGCTACCGGGACGCAAGTGAGCACGGGAGGTCCTAGCACCTCTGATATTATTGGTGGTCTTAGCACCACAAAATCTTTGGATGGTCTTCGCACCTCAAATAATAGAGATGTTTTTTATGACACACATCATTCGGGTGCCCCTTGCGGCCCAAATACCTTGGATGCCCCTAGCAGCTCATTGCTTCAACGTGCTCAAGACTACCATGAGGGTTCAGATGAGGACATAGACCCAGACGAATACGTTATGGATTTAGATGATGGGGAGTCTTTGATGAGGAGGATGAAACCCCTTCTACTTCCAAAGATAGTATTCTAAACCCCCTCGGAGAGGAGATGTTCTCCCCCCCTAAATCTAAAACATCCCCGTTCCTCACAATGGTCTCCCCAGGAGCATGTCTCTAAATTTATTTAAAAATTGATTTGTTTCCCTCTTGAAAGAGGGACAAGGAATATTCTAAGGGCTGAGTGTTCAAGACCCTCAATCGATGAGAAAGCTTGTTATGCCCCTAATATGGACCCCAAATTAATTAAGTACCTTTTTAGACTTGGGCGCGACCCTAGGAAAGGTCTTGAAAAAGCCTTTAAAGGGTGCCAAGATCGCCTACTGGACGTGCTTGGTGCATTGAGCAGAATTCTTGACTCCGCTGAGGAATGTTACCTTAAAGGTACCCAGCTTGATACAGATCTAATAAGAGGTTGGAGTCAAAGAGCCCTCATTCTCCTAGGTAATGCTAATACTAGCATTAACGCTGAAAGGCGTAGGCTCATCCTTTTTAAACTAGACCCTAAACTCACAGATATGGCTGAGAAGGAACCTTCCTGAAATCCAAAAGGCCTGCTCTTTGGTGAAGAGCTTATAAGATCTTTGGGAAAGTATGCCTCAACTTTTACTGCTCTTGATAAGGCCCAAAAGAATATAAAGAGAGTATTCAGCAATAATGTTTTTGGAAGGGCCGGAAGAAGGGGCCTTTCTTCCGGCCGGTATAACCAAAGGCCCTACCAGAGATCACGCCCCTTCGGAAGAGGCTCATACCAGAGTAATTACTACAACACCTCCAACCGTGGAAGAGGAAATCGAGCAAGAGGTGGAAGATCTCGATCATCTTTCTCCTCAAACCATCCAAGTAAGTTCCCTTCATTTACTTTCTCCTTCTATCCCTCCAAAAGTGGGGGGCAGACTGAAACACTTTTCGAAAAATGGGAGGAAATAACTCAAGATCCGTGGGTACTGTCCACAGAAATAGGCTTTATGATAGATTTTGTTAAAACTCCGTTTCAAACCTCATTCCCGAGGGATATTCCCATCTCAGTAGAGAAGGAGAAAATAGTAGAGGAACAGATTTCCTCTATGCTCCAAAAAGGAGCGATATTAGAAGTTCCCCTGGATTCCCTAACCTTTGTAAGCTCTTTGTTTCTTGTAGAGAAAAAAGGAAAAGGTTGGGGACCGATCATAAATTTGAAGGGCCTGAACAAATTTCTCATTTACAGGCCTTTCAAAATGGAAGGAATACATCTTCTAAGAGACCTTCTTCAAAAAGAAGACTGGTTAGTCAAACTAGATTTGAAGGACGCCTACTTCACTATCCCGATGGCGGAAATACATCAACCTTACCTACAATTTCTTTGGAAAAATCATCTTTATCAGTTCAAGGCTCTCCCCTTCGGGCTTTCGTCCGCCCCTTGGTGTTTTACCAAGGTAATGAGAGCAGTAGCTTCCTTCCTAAGAGAACGGGGTGTTCGTCTTATTATTTACCTCGACGACATCTTGATAATGTCCCAGGACCTGCCTCAGATTCGCATCGACCTGGAAACAGTTATGAATCTGCTGGAAAGTCTAGGTTTCATTGTCAACAAAGAGAAGTCTATTCTAACCCCCTCCAAATCTCTGGAGTTTCTGGGTTTCACTCTAGACACTTCCAAATGTGTTCTACTTTTACCTCCTTCCAAGATCTCGAAGATCAAGAAAGAGATTCGTCATGTTTTGAGACAGCAAGACATCCCTCTAAGGGAACTGGCAAGACTCCTAGGTCTCTTATCTTCTTCCATTCAGGCGATATTCCCAGGACCTCTGAATTACCGAGCCTTGCAAAGAATAAAAGGAAGGGCGTTGAGATCCGGTCTTTGGTACGAAGACCGAATCACGCTAGGTTCAGAGGCCAAAACAGAGCCATATTGGTGGTTGGAAAACCTGGAGGCTTGGAATGGGAAAGCAATTTTCGGTTCGGAACCGGACTTTGTTTTGGAATCAGATGCTTCCCTTCATGGTTGGGGTGCATGTTTCCTAGACCGGAATACGGGTGGCGTTTGGTCTCAGGAGGAGTCAACTCAGCATATAAATTTCCTAGAACTTACTGCCGGCCTTTACGTCCTTATGAGTTTCAAGCACTCAATACAGGAGAGTTCGGTTGTTCTGAAAATGGACAATGTCTCGGCAGTAGCCTACATCAATCGGTTGGGAGGTACGAAGTCTGCCGACCTTTCGAACCTAGCAAGGAAACTCTGGATGTTCTGTTTAGAACACAAAATTACCCTCAGAGCGGAATATTTCCCAGGGAAGTCGAACGTTTCGGCCGATTGGAATTGCAGATTCCTTACGGGCTACAGCGATTGGAAACTGAACGTTGCGGTCTTCGACTCACTAAATTCTTATTGGGGCCCATTCGAAATAGACCTATTTGCGACCCGTCTCACCTCTCAACTAGAGCGTTACTTCAGCTGGATGCCGGATCCCGGCGCACAGGCAGTGAACGCATTTCTCCAACCCTGGTCAGGGATCAATGCTTATGCCTTTCCCCCATTCGCAATGATCCAGAGAGTCTTGCAGAAAGTGAAGCAGGACCGATGCTTTCTGGTCCTAATAACTCCCTTCTGGCCATCACAGGCGTGGTTCCCCACTGTTCTGGAACTGACCTTCGAAATTCCATTTCTCATTCCTTCCCTGAAAGATCTCCTTACGGACGTAAACGGAGATCCTCACCTAATGACCCTATCCGGGAGTTTGAACCTTCTTGCCTGGAGAGTGTCAGGCGATCTAACGAAGTCTCAGGACTTTCGTCATCAGCTTCTACTCTCCTCAGAGAGTCATGGGCACCGGGAACTCACTACAGATACAACAATATCTGGAAATGCTGGTTTCGTTGGTGCATGGAGAGGGATTTGGATCCCACTCAAGCACCTATCGTTGATATAGTGAATTTTCTCGCTGAACTCTTCGACAAAGGATTGAGTTATAGATCAATCAACTGTTATAGATTGGCGATCTCTGCTGGTCATGTCCTTATTAACGGCAAGTCGATCGGTAAAAATGTTATTGTTTGTAGGGTAATGAAGAGCATTCGTCTAAAAAGACCTCCGAGGCCGAAATATGATTCTCTCTGGGATGTGAATTTGATACTAGATCTTTTCACTTCCTGGCCGAATAATTCTTTTTTTAGCAGAAAGTTTCTTTCTATTAAACTTGCAACTCTTCGTTGCCTTATCTCCTGTCGTAGAGTTTCTGATGTTAAAGCTCTGGAGATCTCTAATAGGTCTTATAATTTATTTGGAGTTAAATTTGAGGTCTATACAAGAACCAAGACCATGTCTGATTCAATCTTCTATCCTCGTTTCGATCCTTCTCCGAAACTTTGTGTAGTTGAATGTATGAAAGCGTATGATATGACAATGTCTAATCTTCGACCGTTTAATGAGTATCAACTTCTCATTTCCTTTGTTAAGCCTCATAAGGCTATTTCCTCCACTTCCATTGCCAGATGGGTTGAGTCTGCTATGTCTGAGCTGGTATTGATATTTCCAAATTTCAAGCTCATTCTCTTAGAGGTGCCATGACAAGTAAGTCTCTTTGGTCCGGAGGTAAGTTGGATGATATCCTTAAAGCTGCTGACTGGTCTTATGCAAGTACCTTTGCAAGGCATTATTGTAAACCAATTGAACACATGTCTAATGTAGTTTTACAGGGCTACCAACATGCATAATGTAGCCTCCGTTCTTGTAATGAAATTGCGATTCTCCTATTATCATGCCTAGAGAATCTAGATTTCATTAAAGACACAGAGGCTCACATTATCCCACCCAACCCTTCCCATGGTATTGGGTATAACTTAACATGATGTTATTTATCAGCTTGATGTTATGTATTTGAAATGTTTATTAATTATTGTTCAATTGTTCATCTGGATATGAGTCGGATTTCTTTGTTTTTAGGATACAATTTTCATTGTCCTCTTTCTTTCAGATAACCCTTCTACTTAATCTACTTTGGACGTTTTCGTCATCAGGAGGTCGATTGATTGTCTTCTTCTTCAATTTTGCTTCTATTTACTTCGAATCTCCTGGAATCTACTCGATCTACTTTCGCCAGATTTAAAAGAGGCTGATGGTTGCTATGTGTAATGTCTTACTTTATCTCAGTGTTCTTATTGGAACCTTTGTATTGTGATGCGACTGGCTTGGATCTGCAATTAAAAGTCATTGCATAATGTGAGCCTCTGTGTCTTTGATGAAATCTAGATTCTCTAGGCATGATAATAGGAGAATCGCAATTGGTTATCTTAAGAATGCCAGGGATGTTTTTCCCCTCAATTGCATAGAAATCGTCTGGGTAGGTTATTCATATTTATGTAAGTATCTGAGTGGAATCTAGAACTTTTGTTTCTGGAGCATTTGTGAAACTGCAAGCCTGATTGCTTAAAGGGAAGGAGAGTTCCCTATAATTACGGAAACAAAGTGTATAAATGGACACCAACACACTTCATATGATTTTAGTTTGTTCTCTATTGCTAGAGTAAACTTTTCGATGGCAGGCTGTTCCATATTCTGGCTAGCCAGGTTGAAAATGCCGATGGCTTGATCTTCCCCCATAACGCCAATAGGCACTGAACTGCAGCTACTAGAGCCATAGCCAAATCTTTACCCCTGGGTGACTTCAAAGGCCCCATTAAGTTCCCCATGTGCATCATTCCAATATCTGCTCAGCTTGGCTCAATGCCAAAAGAAATGTAGTAGGGTGCTCACTGTACCCAAGCCTCTGCAGCACTAGTCACCCCTGGGTGTGTTCCATTTCCCAAACTCCTCCGGTGTTCTATACCAGTAGGTCATGATTTTATATTGTATTTCTCGTGCCTTACATTGAGTATAAATAAATGTGCAAGTCCTAATGGAAAGTCTTTCCTATCCCCTGTGAGACATTTCCTGTCTAAGCTCTCTTTCCCAATACTTTTGGCCTCATGTTGTATCAGTAGGTGGGTGCTCTAAGAGAAAAAGGTAGAGTATAGACATCAAAGCCCTATCATGGGGTCCCCCTTTGAGTCACTTTTCTAGACCCTTGACCGGTCTTGAAACTCCCTCTATCATTGATGGAAGGTGAACCCAGTGGCGGAGTTGACCGTATGTGAAACGTTCGGTGTCAGGGAGGCTGATTTGCCTGTTGGAGCTCCTCAAAAGGAACAATTGGTTAGTTAAAAAAGAAGGAGCCTACCATAATGCATTTCTATTCTCACCAAGCTTTAAAGTGTAAAGTTGTTGAGGCTAATGTGAAGTCTGAGTTGCATGAGAAAGGAGTAAATAAGGAGGGAAAGAAAGTACATCCCAGTCTCTAGGTGATTATGTTCCAGATCGCTAAAGTGACCTTGTGATGGGTGATGAATACAACACCAAGTCAATTGTGATTCCTTTTTCCGGGGAACTTGCTCTTAAGATAGTCCCGCTATTCGGTGGCTCACAAAGCACCACTGCCATGTTCTTTCTTTTTTCCCTCATTCCACCAAAAATCTTAGTTGGGTCACGCGGAAAAAAGATAGAAAGAGTGGGCTTGCCAAGCATCCTCATGTGACTAGTTTCTACAATGTCTTGTTGGCAACTGGTTGTGGTTTATTGTGCCAAATGTAAGAGCTTATCAGGCTTCGGATTTGCTTGATTATTGTGGGTGGACTCAGAAGGGAATTCATCTGGAACAGATAGAGGATCTGAAGTAGGATCCTCATTTTTATCAATGCAATTATCCCCAACCAAGAGAACTGCTTTGTATGCCATCTTTGGAAATCCCTCTGGCTTTCGAATATTTCAAAGCCACTTCCTTTTCTTTAAAAACATTTTTTTATTGAATAAAGACTTGCAACATTGACATTTACTGGTTGGCACGTTCATATGATTACAGTTTCCATCATATTCCGTTGTTAACGTAAGAACATCGTACATCTGGCAAACATTGAATAATGTATACTGAATAAACAATTTCTCTATCACTCATCATCATCTGAGACCGAACTCATTGTCGAAGGGGCACATATACCTCCTCTAAAGTTATTCCACATTTTTTAGGGCATCCTTTGTGAACATATGTGGCTTTTTCAGCCGCCATGACCATATCCATATCTCTGCACCAGTCTTAAAGGAGTGAGGTAACAGCCCCCCCCCAATGCTTGGCCACATTTCACTTTGCTATCATCATACCAAGGGTTGCCCAGATTTGGGCTGTGCGATTCATGTCTGTTGGTTCCCATATGTTCAGGAGACATTGTTGAAGTTCAGACGGAACAGGACTGGCGCTAACATAGGTGATGGTGTTCATTACTGCCATCCAGTACATTTTAAATACAGGGCATTCCCAGAGTGTGTGGTAAAAGGTGCCTACCTCACCTCATTGGCGCAGTCAGTACTGATCAATGATTATCCTTATCTTGCATAATGTCACTCTAGTAAAAATAAGTCCTGTGAAGCACTTTAAGTTGTATAAGGCGTGGCCTAGAGGAAACCGCTACTACCCTAGGGGATTCTATTGCTTCCTGCCAGTCTGCGTCGTCCAGTTCGCCCACTTCAGTCTGCCTTTTTACCCTCAACTTTTGCAGAGGGTCTAGGTGATTGTTGACTATATTCCCGTATTTGAGGGAGATCGCTCTCTTGTCCATGTGGTCTGTCAGGAGTCTGTCCTCTACTGGGGAGGCTTCAGGAAGGATCTTTTCTAATGGGATGGCTGCCTCCAATGCGTGTTTGATCTGTATATAGTGAAACAACTCAGTGGGGGCCCCTTCGTATTTTGCTTGTAAGTGGGCAAAGGTGACACTTTTTCCTCCTTTATAGAGTTCGCCTAGTTGAGACATCCCTATTGCACCCAATTTTGGAACCCCTTACTCTTGCCCAGTGTGCCTAGTTTGCCTGTGTTCCATAGTGGTGTTTGCTGCATCAATTTGTCTGACCAGCCCAGGGGTTGCGTTATCACGTGCCATACATGGACCGTGTGCGCATTTGGTCCTAGTAAGTCTAATTTTTGCTTTTTATTATAGAGCACCCGATTGAACCCTCTGGTACCCAGGGTATGCCTATCCATTCAGTACACGAGGTCGGTGTGGGGCGAATGGATCCATTGATTAATCACTACTAATTGAGCGGCCCAGTAGTATGTCTGGACACTTGGAAGTGCGATACCGCCGTCATACCAGCTTCTGACCAGTTTTCACGTGGGGATCCTGGCAGGTTTCCCATCCCATAGGAGATTGTTGACCTCTGAGTCTATTGCGTTAAAATAGGAGGCGGGAACGCGAAAGGGAGTGTTATGGAGGGCATAGAGAAACTTGGGGAATGCCATCATTTTGAAAAGCGCCGCCTTACCCAGGAGGGTAAGTGGCAGTGATTTACAGTGTTTGGCATCTCGTTGCAGTCTCTGCAGTGGTTCCTGGAGGAAGTCGTCTGGGTCAGACTTGACCTGAATCCCTGAATATTTGAAGCTGTCTGTGACCACTTTTACTGTACAACCCCTGGGTAATACTGGGGGAGGCCCATGTAGAATATACAGTACGGACTTTCCCCAGTTGATGGTGTATCCGGAAACTGTCCCTTATACCTCGCATATGTTTAGGAGTCTATGAAGGGAGCATTTGGGGGATGCTATATATACCAAAATGACGTCTGCGTAGGTCCGCGTAGAGGAATATGCGGTCTTCCCATCCCTCCACGCAGAGAAGTCTGTGGATAATTGGGTCTTTTCTTATCCAGGTTGCTAATGGTTCTAGGACAAAGGCAAAAAGGAGTGGCGACAGAGGGCAGCCCTGCCGTGTTACGGGTCTCAATTCATGTGAGATATATCCATTAGCTACAACATGTGCAAGTGGGTTAGTGTATAGTAATCAAACTCATGAGCATAATTTGGGCCCAAGCCCCATATGATGAAGGACCACAAAGAGGAACGGCCATTCGACCTAGTCAATATGGTGGCTTCCTCCTGTATGGTATGTTTGAACCTTAGGACGTTATGTAGGAATCTAAAATTTAGCGCTGTGTTTCTTCCCGGCATACCTCCTGATTGATCCGGGTCGACTAATTTGGAAAGGTGGGGGATCAGTCGAAGAGCCAACGTTTTGGCCAGTATCTTGGCTTCAGCGTTGAGCAAAGAGATCGGTCGATAGGAGGTGCTTTCGGAGGGGGGTTTGCCTGGCTTATGGATGGCTATTATGGTGGCTATACGTTGGTCTATGGGAGGTTCCCCTTGATTTAGGCTTGCCTCATACATCTTTAATAGATGGGGGCCAGTTTAACAGCTGTTTGCTTGTAGAGTTCTGTTGGGATGCCGTTGGGACCTAGAGCTTTCTCCGACTGTATCTTGTTTATGTCTAGCATTAACTTGTCCGCTGTCAAGTCAGCTTCTAGTAACTGAGTTTCTTCCTTTGTGAGTGTTGGTAAGTGTATGTCTCTTAGGAATGCTATTGCATCTTCCACTCCAATCATAGTTGTAGGAGTGGAAACGTGCTCTAAGTGCATCGTTAATGCGTCCACTATTTCTTGCGGGTCTCACGTGGTGAAACCATCGTCAAGTCAGAGCTCTGTCACCCATCTGTCCGCCCGTGCTCAATTGTCTAGCCAGGCGAGAAGCCTGCCTGCCTTATCCCCAGTTTCATAGACCCTGTGTCAAACTGCTGAGAGTCGGGTTCTAGCGTCCGCCCATAAGTATTTCTGGTATTCTTGCTATTTTGTGCAAAGCTTATGTGTGTTATCGTCGGATGGGTCTTTAGCATGCAGTGTCTCTAAATGGTGCACTTTCTGTTCCAGGGCCTCTACAACTCTTATACTCGTAAGACCGGTTTGTATGCTTCCCAAAGTATCAGTGGTGAGGACACTGACGATTCGTTTTCTGCAAAATAGTGCGT
Source organism: Lissotriton helveticus (assembly GCF_964261635.1). Taxonomy (NCBI): domain Eukaryota; kingdom Metazoa; phylum Chordata; class Amphibia; order Caudata; family Salamandridae; genus Lissotriton; species Lissotriton helveticus. The sequence goes on from NC_136061.1 coordinate 1,794,304,686, forward strand.
TGTTGTGGTGAGTAAACCTTTCCGTATCTTGGGGTTTTACAGATATCCTGGATATATTGGGTACATGCGACATTATGTCTGAATCTGTAGGGTGTAGTCAGCCGAGACAGGGGAGTGATCGGAGATACCTCTGGGTAGATGCAATATTTCCCTAAACCTACCCCCACTATCTGTGGCTGTGAATATCTAATCTATGCGAGAGAGACTGGTATGAGCCCCAGAGTGATAGGTAAATTGACGTTTCTGCGGGAATTTAAAGCGACAAGTGTCTATCAGGCCAAATGCGTCTCGAAAATCAGCAAAGCTGGAGCGTGTGAGGTGCTGTGGTCTAGGAGGCATTCGGTCTAGGGTGTCATCCAGTGTTGCTTTGAGGTCGCCACCAATTATCAGTTCTCCTCTGGCAGTGTAAGCAGAAATGTACCCAATGCTGGAAAGGCCAGTGAATGGAGTGCAGGGGGGATGTAGACAGTCACTAAGTTAATTATGCGTCCCTCCCATTGGCAGGAAAGCGCTGAAAATTGGCCTTGATCGTCTGTAAAGGTGTGGTGGATAATCAGTGGGAATTTTTTTTTTAATCAGGATTCCAACCCCCCGAGAACCCAAAGTGAATTCGGAGTGGACCGCTAACTTAAAACCCCATCGGTCTAGCGCCTTACATGTCGATCCTACTAGGTATGTTTCTTGGAGCATTACTACTGCTGGTGCCCTGCGTTTGAGATGTTGCAGCACTAGTCCTCTCTTCAGCTTATCTCTCAAGCCGTTGACATTCCAAGATATGAGTGATAATGATGGTGCGCATGTGTGGTGTGTCAGAGGAATATCAGGGATTGTGGGTGTAGATATTAGTGTTATTTGAGCCAGGTCTGCAAGATATCGACAGTAAGGAAACACGTGGAAACAGTACATAAACATTTGCAAGTATCGGTGAAGATCAAATTAAACAATGAGAAACAATGTCATAAACTCTTAACAAATCCTGTATCTGGTCCCGCCCCCCTCCCTGCCGCCCTGCATGACAGTCTTAAAACTTCTCGCCTCCCCAACGATGCAGAGTGCTTATGTCCCATTCCCCATTACCTTTGTAGGGGGGTAGTCTCTCCATCATTTCCCCCGGAACATCACTGCAACAGTAGTGTATGACAGTAAAAAGTTATGAAATTTGCATAGATGAGTACGCGTACATCGATATTATTCGTTAACATGAAGTATCATTCAATCAGTGGCAGGCAGTCCAAAAAAAGAGAATTTTCAGTCCTTTAGAAGAGCCGTCAATTAAAGAGGCACCTCTGTCCATTACATGTGGAAGTCTGCTTCTTTTTCGGTTGTAATCCCTTGGAGGGATCGTTGCCCTTTCAGTGTCTTTCCACCGATTCTGCCTTCGCTGCAGCTGCATTCGAAAGTTGGTGCGATTTGTTATTTGCCTTCCCTGCTTTTGTGACTTTATGCCGTCCTTCAAGCCACTCCTTGGCTTCCTCCAGTGTGGCAAAAAAAACATATTTTCCCCTCTGCTTCGGCTCGCAACCTTGCCTGATATAGCATGGAGTATTTCAATTCTCTATTTCTCAATTCTTTTTTGCCGTCAAGAAAGCTGTGTGGTTGCTTGGTCACTGCAGCTGTATAGTCCGGGAAGAAAGTAATCGTACTGTTCTCAAAACGCACAGGTCGAGCCACATTTGCAGTTTGTAGAATGAGGTCACGATCACGGATATAAAAAATGCTGGCGAGGATCGGCCTAGGCAGTGCACACAGCCTGGGTCTGCCACCAGGAACACTGTGTGCTCTCTCCACCAAGAAGAAGTGTGATAGGCCTTTAGGCTGTAGATAGTGCTTGAATAAATCTTCCACAAATAAGCCCATTGCTGACCTCCCCGCCCCCTCCGGCACACCAATTATTCTAACGTAATTGCGCCAAGATCGGCCTTCATGGTCATCCAATTTAGCAGTCATTACCTTACTTTCAACTTCGAGGGGGTGCACTTGATGTTGAAGGTCCTTGGTATCATCGCGCAGGGTGCCCGTGGTGGTTTCGACATCTGAGACTCTTGCACTCATGTTTTGAAAGATGGCTCTGAGCAGGGAGAGTTCTACTGATATTGCACCAATCCGGGAGTCCAGAGCTGTATGGACTTTATTCAGGGTGGTAAGTATGTCCGGTACTGTGACCTCCGGCCCCTCCCCCGAGGCTGTGTGTAATGTTGTAGCTGTCGAATGGTCTATCGTTTCTTGCTGGGTTTAAGTGTAGGCGTATTTGTCCAACTTATCCTGTTGCTTGACGCGTTGGCCTCGGCCCCCTATCGTTGTTTGTCTAGTTCGCGCTCCGCTGTGGGTAACCACGTGGGCAGTAGTACTCACCGCTGCCTTCCTAGGTAACACACTGTCACCTGCGGCCTTTCGGATTTCCTACCCCTTGGTGGGGTCTCCGCTGTACCCAGGTCTTTGACTGGGGGCCACTGGAGTGACGTATTAGGGCTTCTTGACTTCGCCTTTGCGCTTACTAGGCCTTTGTCGTTTTATGTTTGTGGTAAAGAAGGGGGGGATTTCTCCTTCTGTCGCCTATAATGCATAGGAAGCCTGAGTCTCAAACCGCAGATTCCCAACACGTGCTGCCCGTGATCAGTGCTGTGCTGCCGATTATTACCCCTCTATTGCAAGGCAGTCTGTGTGGTATTGGGCTGGAGAACGTGCGCAGGCCCGAACTGGTGCTTTCGGGCACCGGGCAATCCCCCGGTAGGCTGGATGGGGGTGGGGGCCGGTTTTGGAACAGGGGGCCGGTTTTGTGGCTGGGGGGCCGATTTTCATTCCGGCCGTCACTACTTCAGAGAGAAGTCACCAGGTGTCGTGTCTGAGAGTCTCAGACAGACACTACACCTGGCTGGTGACTTCTCTCTGATGTAGTGATGGCCGGATTGAAAATCGGCCCCCCAGTCAAATACTGTACCAGGCCTGAATACCGAGGCGAGTCCACTCCGCTCTAGCTGCAGGCTCAGCCTGCAGGAAAAATAGCAGCGCCAGGCCATCAACAGCAAGGTTAATTCATTGACCGCCCGCCGCATGGTGTCTGTGCAATCAAACACGGAGGAGGAGGAGGTGCCTGTGCGCAGCGCGCAGAATTATGCACTGTCTCCTCCTCCGCCGCGTCTGCGCGCCTCTCTAGGGTGCGCTGATGATGTAATTCCCTGATTCCCGCATGCGCACAGCGCATTGAGCAATTAAAATTGTGTGTGACTGCAGTGACGAGAGTCACGAGACAAGTTGTCAGCAGAGGTGCGCACTTCTTCACCGTCCGGAGCAGCCATAATTTAATTATTCTACTGGCTAGCTGACTAGCTGTAGCCCCCTTGTGTCTGCCCTCAACAACAGGACTGTAGTGCAGGAGGTGAGTACGTTTTTCTGCCCGGCACCAAAGATTGTGTTCATGATGTGGTGGCACAGAGTTGGCGGGCCTCACGTAGTGGCGGTGGTCTGACTCTGGTCTGTGTCCTAAGGCCTCCTCCCTGAGTGCCTCTTCCAGTTCCTCAAGCCAGGGGGGACCTGGAACCGTCCGACTCCTCACCCCAGTTATTCTAGGGTTACCGTGTAGCTGCTGGGAATACAATCTGAAGACCTGTCAAGCCGCAGCAGATAAGGCGGGCTCTGGTTTTGCGTTGTCTTTGGCCCTGGCTGGCGCTATTACAGAGAGCACCCACCGCTCGCTCTCTCATTTCCTGTGAGGAGAATGATTGGAGGACTAATGGGGTGCAGGAGACACAGGCAGACATGATTTAAGTGTGTATAATAATTATTGTGGGTTAGAGAAGTGTGAGTGGTGGCGGGAGGGAAAGAAAGATAGCCGAGAGAAAGGCACTCAGAGAGGGAGGAAAGGGGAGATGAAAAGGATTGGATAAAAGGACGGGTACTAGGAGGAAGTGTGGCGGAGCCATTCTCACAAGAACTTGGGGAAGCATTTTTTCTATTTTTGTTGTTTTGTGGCATTGAAGTATTGTATCACAAACTTGTATTGTTTGCCAAAATGTTTTTCCTTTCAGGGATGGATGTGGTCTTCTTTCCAAAGAGCATTGCCCTGTAAAATGCAGGTGTTTTGTATAAAGCGCTGCAGCACCTCGTCGTGGCTTTTGTGAGCCTATGCAACCTGTCTGTCAGTGAGTGTGAAAGGGAGAGAGTGATGGAATGTGACACCATCTAGGGGTTGTCTCTGAAAGGCCTGGAGAGTGGTTGGTGACTGGTGAGAGCCTCAGCGAATTTGATGTATGCTTGAGGGAGTGTGTGCCAGCCCCCGGAGCACGGCTTTTATATTTCCGCTTTGTGTGCGACTGCGAGACGCAGAGAAAAACAACAAGAGATACCTAATTTCATGAAGGGCCTTATCTGCATACACATTTTCCCATGCTTTCCATGTGGCAAAGGAAAGAGGCAGGGCTTAACCTACATAAATGACAAGGTAGCTAAAATGTCCCTTTGTTCTTTCTCTGTCCGCAACCTGTGCCTGCCACTCGCATGTACCTTGACCTTTCACTGGGTCCACACAATGCCTTGAACCAGTCAGCATCTTCATGTGTGGTGTAAGCAGTCCAATGCAGATCGACTTTGAGACACAGAGAATTTGGAAAGTTTAGACAAATATTTAAATTTTTGGAGCTACATCACTGTTCCTTATGGATTCTGCTTTAAAGCACAAAAATTATGCTTCAACATGAATTATCTTTTGTTTTGTAGTCAATTTATGATAGTAAACTACATCACACTGAGATACGTGGGAAAGGAATACAGTAAAAAGAAGGGTGCAATGTTTATACAATTGTTTTCCTCCACCACTCCACCATTCATAGGTAGGAAGGAGCGCACATTCAGTCTGCAAACACTTTCTTATGTCTGGCTTTAGTCAATGCATTTTGATTTTACTGACATAAATATAATACATTTATAGGGGTTTTCGCCAGCCTACTTCATTTATGTATCTGTAATTAAGTCATCCATATTTGTCTTCCACCCACAACAGCACACTGCACGTGGCAGTCCGCTTCAACCACTGGCAAACTTAACTGAGATTGAAGCAGTGCTTAATTTGAGCTGGTGGTTTCTGGTGCTCAGCACTGGCGGCACTCAATTGTCAACACCGGCACATAGACAAACTGCGCTACCAGGTGCAGACTGCCCTAATTTAGATATCAGCACAACAACGTTTGTTTATTAATTCAATGTACATTAAACAGATCTAAAACATGTGCCACAATCCATTCTTATAGCTATGAGGGACTCAAATAGTCTGAATTGTCCCACTGCTAGGTGTGTGGTGGTTAGTAGATGTGTTGGTACTGGTATTGGCAGCACTGGTAGGAGCTATGGGTGGTGAAAGGTGCAGTGGCTTTCTGACGAGCAGCCCCGGCACTTATTATTTCACAAATTAAGCACTGGATTGAAGGCATTCTGCCCTTTGTCGAGGAGCACATCCACACATTCATTTAAGTGCCAGGGACTGACAATGTGTGTTAATTTAAACCAAAACATATATTTGCTTATAGTATTGAGGAGGCCTGTAGATTCCACAAAAGTGGGCAACCGGAAGCCAAATCACAGTTATGCTGGCCTCAGTGGTCCTATGCTTCAGACTGTTATTTATATCTCCTCTAAATCACAAATAAACAAACTAAAAACATAAAGGAGCATGTTTAGTGCGCAATGCATATGCTGCACATAAATTTACATCGTGGCCCTCTTCATCTTATGAGTAGAATATTTTGTGAGCTGTCCACATTTTGTCTGAAAAGTGAATGAGTGGAAAGGATTTCCCAGACTCAATTCTACCCGCCAAAAACAACTGTTTGAGAGAAAGCTATCATTCCGGACCTCTGTGTCAAATATAGAAAAAATATCAAAAGCAGGAATGTTCATCTTGGCGGAAAACAACAGATGTGTGCCCAAAGCTCTGCAATGTGCCCCGTTTTGCGTCAGACACTAAATGAAAACATAGAGCAAATCTTTTCACTCATCCATAATTAATTGTTGTTCTTCGCTGGTTGCTCTGGACACAAAAGGCTCCATTCTCTCAGATGAGGCAGGGGTCAGAAACAACCGAGCTGCTTCATGCCATGACATTTACTTAGCCCTGCATTGCTTTGTGCTTAATATAAATTAAAAACGAATTGAGTTATTTCTACAATTAACTGAGTTGTAATTACAGATGTCACTATATGTCTATATAACAAAAGACGGGGCCCACGTAGCTGTGCCCTCAGCTGATAAACTGACAAACTCGAGCACAGTTTTTTCCTAGACTGCAACCACAGACATTCAAAAGCATATAATGCATACACAGTGCAAGCTTATAAAATATTACAATTGATTGCGTTATTTGACTCCTTCAAAAATAATAAAGGGATTCTATCCAAACTGTTGTAAAATATTTCCTCTGTTGCATGGTCTGAGTCTTTCTCAAAAGCAAACATACAAGTTTATACTTTGGATAGAATTCCTTTATATCCGTTGGCAAGATGTCTAAAATCCCAAATATATTTAAAGTGATCTATTTTACAATCTTGACTTCCGGTGACTAGTTACATCTGCTGACTAGTTTAATCGCCATTACCCCCAAATTAAGCCCTAGATATTTTCTCTTCTCAGGTTCATTGAATATATTATTTTGTCAAACATTCTAGCCTCTAACGTGTTAGGCAACACTGATTTGCATATGTATGGTCTCTGTCTAGAATGGCACACTGTGTGAAAAACAATGACCTGGAATGAAGTCTAAGCAAAGGTAAGAAGCTGGGATTAATAATATGGTTCCCTTCATTGTATAGTCCCTTTGAAGCTTTGACCTGTGCGTGACAAGCACTGTAAAGAAGTCTTCCCTTTAAAAACTTAGGCCCCCATTTCTGAAAGTCTGTGGTGTGCAGAACACTAAGTGTTGGAACTGTTACTGCTGGCGTTAGCAAACTCCACTTGGCTTGTGAAATACATTAGCATCGTTTTGCTGTTTGTGTAATAACGAAATGGAGTAAACATCTCTGTATCCCTCTCTTTCTCTATCCCTCTCTCTCTCCCACTCTCTCTCTCTGTCTCTTTCCCTCTCGCGGCTCGCGCCCCCTCTTTCGCCCTCCTTCTCCCTCCCTCTCACTCTTTCTTTCTCTCACCCATCTCTCCCTTTATTTCTCTCCCTCTCTTGCTCCCTCTCTCTCTCTATTTCTCTGTCCCTCTCTCTCGCTCCCTCCCGTGCTCTCTATTTATCCCTCTCAATCTCTCTCTATACCCAACACTCTCTCGCTCTCTCCCCCTCTCTCTACCTCCCTCTATCCCCCCTCTCTCCCTCTCTATCCCCATACCTTCCTCATTCTCTATCCCTTTATATCTATCCTTTTCTCTCTCTCCCTCTCTCTATCCCTCCCTCTCTCTTTTCTATCCCTGTACTTCTCTCTCTCTCTTCCCTCCCTCTCTCCCTCCCACTTCCTTTCTCTTGCCCCCTTTCTCTCCCTTTCTCTCTCCCTCTCTTGCTCCCTCCCTCCTTCCCCCTCTCTCTCTCTATCCCTCTCTCTCTATTTCTCTATCCCCCTCTCTCGCTCCCTCATGTGCTCTCTATTTATCCCTCTCTCTCTATACCTATCCCTCTCTTGTTCTCTCTCCCCTCTCTCTCTCTCCCTCTCTCCCTCTCTATTCCCATATCTCTCATGGTTCATCTCCCACTCTCTATCCCTTTCTCTCTATCATGTTCCCTCTCTCCCTATCCCTCCCTTTCTCTTTTCTATCCCTGTATTTCTCTCTCCCCTCTCTCTCTCCCTCTCCCCCTCCCTCTCTCTCCCCTCTCTCCCCCTCCCTCTCTCTACAACTCCCTCTATCTTTTTCCATCCCTCTCCCCATCTTTCTCTCATTCCTCTCCTTCCTCTCTCTCATTCTCTTCCTCTTTTTCTCCCTCTACTTCTCCCTTTCTCTTCTTCTGTCTCCCTCTCTCTCCCCCTTCCTCCCCCCCTCTCTCCTCCCCACGTAAATACATAGCCAGACCTATTGCCGCAGTCAGTGCTAGTTCATGCTCCCAGCGTTTCTACGCAATATTTTTTGTCAATGAATGTATTATGCAGACATCTTCATTTGTTTTTCATGAGTGTTCAGACCTCTTGGCAGTTCCGGCTGGGGGTTGGGGTATTTATTTTATTTATGCGTTTTTATATAGCGCGGACTTTACCCGAAGGCGTCAGAGCGCTTCACAATAGGAACAGAGCTGATACATGAGGAGAACATTACATGTGAAAAGATTACAAAAGCAGACGTTAAGTTACATGAGGTAAAAGTGACAATTGTGAGCAAACAAAATACATGAGGTAGCAAACAGTGCACAGGAGGAAAAAGTGACAAGTGTGCCGGGTACAAGAGAAAACAAAGTACAATTAGAGGTATAATACTGCAATATATGCTAGACACTTGGGCACAAGAACAAACGTTACGTAGGCAATGGTGGCACTTGTGCAAATATCAAAGGCAAACAAAATGTGAGAGGTAGCACACAGTGTGTTACAAGAGGAAAGTGGCGTGTGCATGTTACAAAAGAGTACCAAACACAGGTACAAGGATAATACTGCAATAAATGGCAAAGACTCCAACCACAAGAACACACTGGGAAGGCACTTCCATAGTCATGGAGAATAGAATTTTCAGTAATGGGAGGTCTTCCTTCAGATAATAGTGAGGATGTGAATTACTTTTGGAGGTGTCTTTGGAGGAGGAGAACTTTGAGGTTCGTTTTGAAGGCCTGGGAGGAGGCGGTGGTCCGAAGCTGAGGGGGAAGGGAGTTCCAGATTCTCACCGCGTTGCCTGAAAAGGATTGGGCCATCGATCTTTCCTTCTTGAAAGTGGGAGGTTCAAGCAGTAGATTTTCCGCATTACGTGATGGTCTAGAGCCTCCAGAGAGTTTCAGTTTATTCGACAGGTAGCTAGGAGAGGAGGAGTGCAAGGCTTTGTGGGTGATACAGGCAGTCTTGTAGATAGCTCTAGCCTCGATGTGAAGCCAGCGGAGGGTGGATAACATCGGTGTGATGTGGTCGCTGCTTTTGGCCCCATAAATGAAACGAGCTGCTGAATGGAGAACAGATTTAAGGGGGGACAAGTGGGATTTGGGGAGGCTAGTAGGAAGAGAATTGCAGTAGTCCAATCTGGAGAGGACCAGCGATCGCACCAGGGTTATAAGGTCCTGCTACGGGAAGAAGCGACGGATTCCCCAAAGAAGGCGCAGTTGGTATCGAGCAGACTTTGCAATGGAATTGATGTTGGGGATTATATTGAGTTTATTTTTGGTGCTCTCTGAAAGAATGCCTATGGGTACATATGACTGGGTGGGTAACCTGATGTTCTTTAAGGTCATCATCTACCATTTACTGTGCTTTGAAAGTTGATACAATTGGAATATGTAATGAAAAATGTGCCCCCCCCCACGTGGAGGTCGGGCTCGCTCGCTCGCTACGTGCTGGACGGAGGCTGGTCTGGCAAAATTTGCCAGGGCTGGTTTCATTTCCCAGTCCGGCCGTGAACATGCGGTCCGAATTATTATGAAATATCACTGCGTCACTGCATGGTAGGTCATGCGCTGTGATTGGTGCAGCATTTATTCGATCTATGGGCTTTGCATGAGGAGTTGCTGCACCGCACCACGCCACTCTATATGCCCCGTATCAGCTGTACCGGCAAAGTGCTTCACTTACTTGTGCTCCCTTCAGCGCGGTGAAGTCACCTTGGGTCTTCCGGGCGCCCTGTTAAACAGAGCCAGCCAGTTCGCTAAGAAAGACCATCGGTCGCCGCAAGTAAACTCCCAGAGTCTGCCTGGGAGTGTCCAGGGCTTCGGTCGGCGTGCTATGCCAATGGTGGAGCTCCTGGGTTTGGCATCCCTACTGCTGCGGGTTCGTGGCGCACTCGAGGTCCAAGCTTGTCCTCTGAGTGTGGGCCACAAACGCCTCTCACGATGCCGTTGCAATGGTCTATTTTCCGTTGCAGGCCGCTATTTGGTGCCCGGGGCTCACCCACAACGATGTCACCGCTTGCCGACAGCGGAGGAAAACAGATACGTAGACGGATCTTCAGAGATGTCTGAGGGGGTCCGGAGCTACTTTAGGCAGTGGCCATTTCGTTCGGATGCTATTTTACCCAGTCTGAAGGAATGAGTTAGGTATGATTTGATATAGGCTTTCTGATTGATAGATAGGGGATGCAGCTGAGGCTCCTGAGACGGAGTAATGTTGATTTAAGAATTAGAGATTGCTTGAAATTTCTGCAATCACTCCAGCACCTGGGTTATGGATTTCAGTGGATCTGTTAAGGAGGGCTTGATGTTATCTGCAAACAACGTAAGTTTAAAGGTATCTTTTCCAGTGCTAACTCCCATAATTGCGTCTAGTAGCCCTCTGTATTAAAATCAACTGCGATGTTGTTACTTTCACTGTTATATTACACTCTTATAATTTGGGCTTTTGGTATTTTGCCTTTATCTATCTTGGCATGCAAGGCCCCAATCTCAATTTCTGTAGGACCCACACCACATACATCCATTTGACTCTGTCAAATGCCTTTTCTGCATACAGAAGTAAAAAATTCCTTTATTTCCTTTGGGCATTCTTGAACATATGGAGTAGTTTCTTCATATTGTCTCAGCATTGCCTACTGGAATGAAACTGACCTGATCAGGCTCCATTATGCTAGCGAGGAAGGGCCCCAGGCCTACTGCCAAAATGGCAGTGACTAGTTTTACGTCAATATTTAACCGCATCAACGCGGTGCAGATTTCCGCTGTGCGCTGAAGATTTCAAAAACCCGCGGTTCATGACGAGCTCAGCTCGTCATGAGTGTACAAGAGGTGTACCTCATGACGAGCTGAGCTCGTCATGAGCGTTGAAGGGGTTAAGAGAAAGAGAGGCCTAAATGATACACAACAGAAGGGGTCATTTCCTGACTTTGGAAATCTACAGTTGCTTCACACATGGTATCAGTGCGGGGGCATGTCTCCCCTAATTCACTGAAGAGGAGCGAAAGTATTGGTGCTATTTTAGCACAATAGAGCTTGTAAAAATAAGCAGTGTACCAGTCTGGCCAGGAGATTCCTTAGATTTTAATTTTACAGTAGCTGCTATAGCCTCCTCTATAGATATAGGAAGGGAAGGCATTTTCCAGTGCTTCAGAGGCTGCCACAGCAACCAATCTTATGTGGGCAGCCAAAGCACAATGCACACAACCTTTAAGTATGTGCAGGTGAGGTACTCTTTTAAGACTTTTTAGGATTCGGGCAACCGGAGTCCCCAGGATCTGTGAATTCCATAAAAGAAGTTATTTTTTATAAATTAATTTTAATGTTTGGGAGGGGTGGATTCTGTTGGTCCCTGCCCACATAGAGCCAGGGATCAGGGTATGTTCACCTTTCACCCCTATTTTTATTTTCATTGTCTACAATGGGGTGCTCAGCACACTGTGTAATATAATGTTGGATGTAACAGATTGTTTCTGTTGTGGACACGTAATTAGAGAACGTGCAGATTTGTGGATCTGCAAATTGACCATGGAAGATGGGAACAAAAGCTCCCTTATCCAATGGCATGCATTATTATTTCAAATAGATTTGCGGATCCTTCACGGATTCGCAAGGCTGAGGAGGACACACAACTGAATGGGACAAGATTTCTCTACATTTTAACCATTCCCAACACATTTGTAACACTCATTTCTTAAAAACAATTGAATGGATTTACACCAAACCAAGCAAATGCACACCTTTGACTAAAGTGCTAGCTTAATGCCAAATTTGGTGTAGTTCTGATCTTTGTTTTTTCTGTAGTTGAGTTAACAAGTGCCCACATGATAGACGTGAAAGTGAAAAATCAAGTAGGCATGACATGAGTTGTTCCTTTTCAATGTGCGACCACCAATCTATGCACATACTCTGAATTTGCAGCCTGTAGCGGTTTTAAAATCTATGTTGATGAAAATGGTGGGCTGAAGCTGCATTGCAGCTTAAAGTGCTATGCCTAGAACAGGGGTTAAGGGCTGTGAACTTGAGGACGAAATCTGATAAGCAGGGTGCTCCCACTTTTAATAACGGAATGTGTAGTAGTCGTGTAGACTATATACATTTTAATAAGGACCACTGGTCCTTTCTCAAGGATATGGTTGTTATGGAAAGGGTGCAAAGTGACCATAATCCTCTGGTATTGTCTTTTCATCTGTTAGGAAGCTATGCCCCAGAAGTTTGTTCAGTGGGTACTGAAATACAGCTCACCAACGATACCAGGAGAGTGAAATGATCGAATTGCCTCATTAAGGAGGTACAATTAGTTGCCATAAGACTGCTTGCTTCGGATGCAACAGTAGATCTCTTAAATTGTTTAAGGCAACAGGAAATGGTGTCTAAGGCCATTTCAATCCATATTAAACTTTTTAATAAGCTCAAGGGCTTTTTTACAACCAATGTACACAATTTTAAGAACAAGGCGAAACCATAGGTGGAAACATGGTATGGGAAATCCTGTATGGAAGCGAATAAAGAATTATCTAGGGCGATGAGAACTAAAAACAGGGATAGGATTAAAGAGGCGAGGGTGAAATACAAGAAAGTGCAACACAAGGCAAAAAGGGCATGGGACGAGCTGTATTGGACTGAGTTGTACCATGCCAGTAAAGACAGGAATATGGTTGGATTTTGGAATCTGGTTAAATGGGGTAAGGGGAAGCCTAGTGAACCACCTTCCAATTATGTAGCACCTGAGTCGTGGGTATCACATTTTACGACTCAATTTGCCTTCCCCGCTCGAGATTCTGAGGTGCTGGTTGATCTTCCAAATATTCCTGCAGACACTTCATCCTTACATTTCACTAAGCAGGAGGTTGAAATTGCACTTAACACGGTCCCGAGGGGTAGAGCGCCCAGGTTAGACTGTGTACCAGCCGACCTGTTCTTACATGAAGTATGGGTGACTTACATCCAGTGCCTGGCGAATGCCATTGTAAAAAGCTCCCCTTTCCCTGACTCATGGAAGGGTGCAGAGATTATCCCAATTTTTAAAAAGGGGGATTGCTCAGATCCCGGTAACTACAGACCCATAAGTTTAATTGATTGTATCCAGAAGGTGACTGCTAGGCTTGTGTTGAGCAGAGTTCAAGGCTGGATCGACGAGTTCGATATTTTGACTCCTTTACAGGCCGGCTTCTGCTCTCACACGAGCACTATTGATCAGGTTTTTAGATTTGTCTTAATTTATTGGCGTATGGTAATCCTTAGAGGTGGGACATTGTATGCCGCTTTTGTAGCTCTTTAGTCGGCATTTGACTTAGTGCCGCGTGCCAAGATGTGGGGTGTCTTCGCAGAACAAGGCATGCCACTTGACATATTGGCCTTTTTAATTAAATTTCATGAGGCAAATTTTGCACAAGTGCGCTGGGGCCAGTAAGGGAGAGTAACCGATAAATGTTCAATTGCCAGAGGGGTTAATCAAGGGTGCCTACTTGCACCAACACTCCTATCTTTGTACATTAACAGGGTGATCCAGTATTTTGTGAATCACCCTACAGACGCCCCCACACTTGATGGCAGGAAGATCCCTCTGCTAAGGTTTGCAGATGACACCCTGCTAATCTCTAAAACGCAACAAGGTCTCCAGAGGGCGATCGTGAGATTTGAGGTGTTCTGCAAGGACCATGGTCTTTTTGTCAATGTGAACAAGACAAAGTTCATGGTGCTACATAAACACAAGCATGTAAGAGGGAGGGTGGTTATGAATGAAGCCACGCTAGAGCAGACCCAAGCTTTCTCCTACCTCGGTATAACCCTAGGTTCTAAAATAGACTGTAACCTCACACTGACTACCTGGCCTTAAACATGCACAATTTGCAGGCACTTTATTAAAAGAACAGCGCCACTCACTCACAAAACCCATTGCCCCCGTGCTTAAAATCTACAATACCAAAATCAGTGCGTCGATCCTGTATGGGGCCGAACTATGGGGGTTCAGTAATCTAGAGGCGCTGACGAGTTCCCAAAACAAGTTCATGAGGGGACTAACTGGCCTCCCTCAATCTACGCCATTATTACCCCTCTGCTATGATTTGGGATACCAACGTATAGAGGATTTTGGCACGTTATAGACCCCTGGCTTACTGGAGGAGACTGTGAGTTACCCCTGAGCTCTCCCAGTACGCCCAGGCTTTTCTTGAGGTTATCGTTGCCGATAGTGCGGGCAAGATTTCATGGTTTAAAGAGGTTAAGGCTACCTACAATGCAATGGGTCTAACCTTTCTCTGGCAAAACCCCACAGCCAATGTCTTTCTGCCTAGGAAGATCCTTAAGGAGCTATACTGGAACATGGTCTCTATGAAACCTTTTAGGATCTTAATTAGTCCTTCACTATCAAGAGATTTACTGGAGATCAAACATTATAATGTATATGAAGGGTACTGGGACTTTATTACGCTGCCTTGTGATAGGAAACGGTACCACCAATTTAGGGTAGGTACGCATCCAGTAAATTCATTTACCAGTAAATTCATTTACCAGTAAATGGCGCGCCATGGCTAGCACGAGATGTCCATTTTGTCCGTCACAGCCGGAGACTATAGCACATATTTTATTTATTTGTCCAGTGTATAAAATCCCAAGGCACACATGGCTGAAGCCCATTTGCCTACTAAAGTGAAGTAAAACAGGAAAAGAGGCATTACGGATTTTAAAAACTGATTGTACAGAACCTATAGCTATTGCTGTTGCAAATGTTTACACTGGATGTGGGTAATCCGTGCATATAAGCTAAGCTGATATAAAGGCTTTTTTTAATGTAATGACAAACTTAGTCATATCATTTTTTTTGGTACAAATGGTTTTATGGGTTTGGGTATTTAGCCTTTTTAATAGCTCTTATTTTTGTATTTTAACTTAAATTATTGTGTATATGGATGAAATAACTTGTGGATTCACTTTCTTATTGTACGGTTTTGATATTATGAGAACAAACAATCCCATAATATATCCACAGCTGTCTGTAGCACACAGTGGTACTGCCTACACTCCCACAACCCACCCTGCATTTTAGGGCTTCTCATACAATAAACACATTTTTACGCTGGGCTCTCAAAGAGGAGACCCAGATCTTCTAGTAAGATGGCCACTCGATGGCCCAGTCAGTGATGGAACTGTTAAACAGGGAAATATTCCTAAGTGAATTGCCAGATGGTGAGTCACTCTACGGCCTTCACACGAAAGCGGATGAGCATGTGGATGCCTGTGCAGCAAAATGTACATCAGTTCTATGAGTTGAGGTATACCTTGGACTTGCAGTCCTCCCAGGGTAGACCAACTTTCAATTAATAAAGAGAATGCTGGTAGTACACATGAAGTAAGAGTTGAGGTTCCTGGTAGTTCGAATATCTCCACAAAAACCTACTGGAGGATCAACATGGCCTTGTTGGATGTACAAACTTTATGGGAATGTTGTGTGCCTGAAGACCTGAACATACTGCGGTGCCAAGTTAATCAAAAACACAAGAGGGCCCCGGAGTGAACAAACAGTTAACAGGGGAACAAATGCATAAGAAAAAAAAACATAGAAAAACTGCCTGATAAACTCAATTGGTGGAGTATCTCACCATACTACAAGGATGCTTACAAAGAGAGGACTACACTAAGCAATACATATTTTTAATAAAACTTTGGATGATGACTGATGATTCCTTATGTTCTTCTTGAACATAGTTGTTGAAAATATATACATATATACCATGATTCTGAGATGACCTTGTAAGAATCCTTGTAGTATGGTGAGATACTCCTCCAATTGAATTGATCCTGCAGTTTTTCTATTTTTTTGATAGTGCAGTGCCCCCCTAAGCCTGAGGGTCTAACTAAGACACATCTTGAGGCCTCTTCTATGCTCGTGATATATTTGTATTATGCTATGGTGAGTATTGGCATACTACTGCCTCTAGCAGTCAAGAATTGCATAGGTGTTCCACAAAGAGTAGGCAGGGTTGTGCCATTCTTGTGCATTTCTGCTTCCTACTCTGCACATAGTGCTGCCGTTGCTGTTCCTGTATGACAAAAGTGAATCGGTTTATGCACACTGCGATGTGGGAGTGAGCAGTACTACTTCTGCTGCCCGACCCAGAGATTACCTGTTCTGTCTCCAGGCCACAACAAACATGAATTACCCCTCTCCTACTCTATCTCACTCTTAGCCCTCCCTGCACTAACTGTTCATAATGCTTTTCTCCATTGGCCAACCTCCTCGCCACGTGTATCTACTTGTTTGCACTCCTTTGTCTTCCCTGTGGGTCTTTCATGACATTAGGGGTTTCCAACCAACACATTGTGCATTATCCCCCTTTCTCTGTTAAAGAGCAATTGATATGTGAAGTGATTATTCTATGACACCCCAGTAGTAAAACTGGAAAGTGGACACAGAATATGAGCCAGTGTGAATGCTGCTCTACCTGGGTGCAAGCGGAGGAACGAAGCGAAGAACAGCTTGCAGCAAGTCTGGGGGTTGCAGCCGCCACTGTGGAAGTGTAAGGTGGGTGAGCAGCTGTGAAGAGGAAAGTGAAGTCAGGATGGGGTGTAGTGTCACACACTGGCATCAGCAGATCCAGAGATCTACCTTTGCTGTCATTCCTCATGGGGATAGATGGTGGAAACATTTGCCATATTTTCTCTTGTTTCAATAAAACATTTTGCACATGAGTTATGTATGTTCCAATAACCAAACTAGTGAAAATGCAATGCCACTTGGGCTGGAGACACCTGAAACAAAAGACATTAGTTTGTAAGTGTGCATGAGCGTGGGTAACTGTATCCACGGCGCTACGGCAGCAGAACTAAACTCAAAAAATCTTGTCGCTTGACAAAAGCAAACACGAGCGAATTTCTCAATACAGCACAGTTTCAGGGGCCATCGCATGGATGTAGCTGAAGCGATTTTCCATTCAGATCAACCTAATTTGGACATAAAGCACGCTCTGGCATGCATGAGGATACCGAGATGGGAAAACACACAGTTCAACTACGAACAACTTCATTAAAAAAACATAACTAAACAAAGAATAGTCAAAATATAACTAAACAAAGAATAGTCGGAGACTTTGTTTCTGGAAGCTGCAGGACGAGAAAGGAAAAGGCGTATCCGCGATTTACTGTTTATATGCCATTTCCCAGAAGAGCACAGGGGTCACACACGTACTGTTACTGTATATATTCACAGAGGCCGATTGATGTGACCAGGCAGTATATAGGAAAGGAAAGTCATCTGTCCCACTGTTTCACACATCCTGTTTCCAAAAGCCTATGGAAGTAGCCTACTGTTTGCCAATGGAAACGGGTCTGATGCCAGAACAAAGCAAAACACCTGTCAGAGATTGAGTATCAGTTAGTACTTACTACTTACGCTCTCAAAAGCACGAATTACACACTGACTAAGGTGGAGTTTACAAGGGATTACAGAAACGAAACATAATAAATGGCTGTATGATGTTACCACACATGTAATACCACAATTTTGGCAACACGTGGTAATCGTTGACCCTTAGAACAAATGTTTGCGGTATTTACTCATGTATTACACAGTGGCGGTCATCACTGTGAAATTATAGTTAGGACCGAGTTTTCATTGGAATACATTTTTTTTTATAATGACTTTGGCGCCGTTTGACGAAGCTTAATGAAACTTTTTTTTTTTTTTGTGTTTTTTTTTCTTTTTTTTTATGTTTGAAAGCTTTATTTAAGGTGAAATTGTCAATACAATAAGGTGACATCAGCAAAGCAATAGGAAAAGGTAAATTATGAGAGAGATAAAACATAAGCAGCCGATGGCACAATGAAAAAGCAAAGCATTTTTTTAATTTTAAGGGGGGGGGAGGAGAAGGGAAGGGAGGGGAATAAAACCATGATAACACAATCCAAAAATGACACAGAAATAAGCATAATGAATGTTGGCAATAAAGTACAGTAAATACACAATTATCTAGCGAATATATGAAAGATGAACGATAGGAAAAACATGAATAAAGAATAGAAACTGCATTAGTGAAATTTAAAAACCTGTAGCTGCAAGCAAGAGTACGAATGTTCAAGGGGGTTTGAAATTGTCAGAGGAAAATGGAGAGTATTTCTTTTTGGCGGACTGATCCAAATATAGGGTGAGAGGCAACCAATAGAGTTCAACATTTCGAGAGGGTTTGCAGGAGGACGCGAAAGCAACATCAAGTCTATGTGAATGACATAGTAGGTTCCACCAGAAAATTAAGGAAAGTTTGGTCAGAGATTTCCAATTAGAAACAATATGTTGTAGTGCAAGGGCTAGCATAAGGTCAAAAAGACCATGTGAATGTGGAGGGAGGTCCAAGGATTCTGAAAGGCTACCCAGAAACACTAAAGAGGTAGAAAAAGGAATAGAGAGATCAAAGATACGGGAAACACAAGACCATATCTGTGTCCAGAAAAGTCGAACTGAGGGACAGAGGAAGAAGAGATAAAAAAGATCAGCATTGGGGGCATTACAGGTCCAACAGTTAGCCGTAGAAGAGGATAGAAAACGAGAGAGAGAAAGGGGAGAAAGGTAAAGTCTATGATAAAAGAAAAATAGGGATTGAGTTAGAGATGCAGTACGGGAAGTCTTCAAGGATTTAGCCCAGAGTTTGTCCCAAAGAGAATTCGGCCAGGAGTGACCCAAGTCTTTTTCCCAAGAAAGTTCCAGTTTTGATTTGGGACGATCAGGATCAGGAGCTGAGAAGTATCGGTAAATAAGGGAAGCTTTAGGGGTAGTAGAAAGAATGGTAAGTAGAGAGGAAGACGAAGCGGGCAGTACATCAGGAATAAGAGAGTAGTATCGATCAAGAACGATTTCCATAAGAATGAAATATTTCTTTGCGAACGAGGAAGGACAGTGAAATTGGGATTGAAATTGAGGAAAGGAGCAAGGAGATGAACCATCAAAAAGATGGTGAACCCAGATAATACCCTTCGATCTCCACGAAGGCCAGGCAATAGGTCTATTGCGTATTAAAATGAGTGAGTTATACCAAATGGGTAATAATAAGAAGGATTCCCGAGAAACCGAAGCTGTGGATACCAAGGGCCGTAAAAGAGAAGAAGTGTGTTTAAATAAGAGGGGATTAAGACATGGAGCCTTAGCAGTGAAGCGAATGACCTCCTGAAAAGAGTAAGGGAGTAATAATTCATGCTCAACAGAGAGCCAAAGGGGAGAAAAAGGGGAGATATCCTGTGATAACCAGCGAGAAGCTTGGCGAAGTGAGAAGGACTTATGATAAAGACGGAAGTCCGGAAAGTTAACCCCATCATTTAATTTAGACTTACAAAGGGCTGAGAGAGATATACGAGCCTTTTTCTGCTTCCAGAGAAACTTAGATAAAACAGAGTCAATACGACGGAAGTAGAGCGCTGGGATTTGGATTGGGAGCATGGACAGTAAATAGATTAAGATCGGAGCAATCATCATCTTGATGGAATCAAGACGACCCCACCAGGAAAGAAATAGAGGGTTCCAAGAGGAGAGTAAAGAATCTATTCTAGAGATGACTGCATTCATATTAAGTTGGATAGAGGATGAGATAGAGTTAGAGAAAAGAACACCAAGATATTTTATTTTCTTAGAATTCCAAGCAAAGCCAGTGGAAGTAAAGAAATGTGGAAGGCAAAATTTAGTTAGAGGAAGAATCTCCGTCTTATCCGAATTTATTTTATATCCTGAAACCAGGGAAAATTTCTCAAATTCATCTAATAAAGAAGGGACAGAGGCAACATGATCTGAAATAAATAAAAGTATGTCATCCGCGTAAGCAGATAATTTAAGATGATGATCACCGTATGGGAAGCCAGAGATGGAGGGATTGGTACGAATAGAAGATATGAAGGGTTCGAGAGCTAAAATAAATAAGAGAGGTGAAAGAGGACAGCCCTGACGAACTCCACGTTTAAGTGTAAAAGGGGGAGTAAGTTGACCGTTGACGAGAACTGAAGCCTTGGGCATAGAATATATTAAAGAAATATAAGAAATAAATTTAGGACCAGAGCCATGCCATTTCAGTGAAGCCATCAGAAAGGACCAGTCAACCCGATCAAAGGCTTTCTCAGCATCAACCGAAATAGCTGCAATGGGAATAGACAGAGAGGGGGCCTTACTTAAAACATTAAGGAAGAGTCTGGAGTGGTCTGAGGTGAGGCGGCCCTTAACAAAAGCACATTGCTCTTTCCCAATGAGATGTGGCATGAGTGGGTCAAGGCGAAGAGCAAAGAATTTTGCAAAGATCTTATAGTCTACATTAACTAGAGATATTGGCCGATAATTCTTACAAAATTTGGGATCACGACCCTCTTTAGGGATAAGGCATATAGTAGTATCTTGGAATGAGCCTTGGGCCAGACCGGCAGAACAAAAAGACTGAAAAAGAAAGAGAAGTTTGGGTAGGAGGAGGTCGGAAAAGTGTAAATAAAATTCAACTGGAAAGCCATCAGGCCCAGGAGTCTTGCCTTTGGTTAGAGAAGACAAAGCAGTGGATAATTCAGAAATGGTGAGATCAGTATCAATGTCCGAGAAATTAAGTTGGGAAGTATCTGGTTTAGGCAGGTTCTCAAAATAGGATTGGAGGAGATCTGGGGTAGGGGGATTTTCAGGAGAGTATAAGGATTCATAAAAAGATTGAAATTGGTCCAAAATTTCTGCGTCCGTATGTAAAAGGACATTAGAAGGGGAATAGATAGAGTCTATGATAGTCCGTTCTTTACGCGATTTTAGATAATTAGCAAGTAATTTGCCCGATTTATTGCGACCTCCATAGTACCGTGCACTACTTCGAAGAAGAAAAGAAGAAGCTGAATCCGTAGTAAGTTTGTTAAAAGCAATTTTAGCTCGAAGAAGGTCAGGAGACATATGATTTGGAGAGAAAGTGTAGAATTGATGTTCTAATGACTTAATATGCGCAAGGGCAACTTTACGTTTTTGAAGGAATTTTTTCTTCTTTTTAGAGACAAAGTCGATAATAAATCCGCGGGCTGTGGCCTTGAAAGAATCCCAAAGAACATGGGGAGGGGTATCAGGATCAGAGTTAAGTTGGAAAAATTTAGAAGTGAAAGAACGAAAAGAGGAAGAAAAAAGAGGATCAGCGAGAAGAGAAGAATTAAAGCGCCAGCGAGAGGATTTAGGAGTAGGAGGAAGAAGATCAAATACAGTAATAATAGGAGCATGATCAGAGATAACAATGGGTTCAATAGAAGAGGATAAAAGATTTTGAGATAAAGAGGAGGAAAGAAAGATGTAGTCTAAACGAGAGAAAGAAGCATGTGGAGGAGAGAAAAAAGAAAAATCTATAGTGTCTGGGTGAGTGAGTCTCCATGAATCTACAAGATGAACTTGAGTAATAGTATCAAGAAACTGTTTATGGGGCTTGTGAAGGGTGAAACGAACAGAGGACTTACGATCTAAAAAAGGGTCGATAATCTGATTACAGTCTCCGCCTAATAGGAAAGAATCGTCTTTGTATTGGATGCATTTTGCAGTAATCGAGGGCCAAAAAGAGGAGTCAAAGCATGTAGGGCCATAAACATTGAACAAAGTAATTGGGATAGCATTGATAAGTCATTTAGCTAGAATCCAACGACCCTCATCATCCTTTTCTTCAAGAAGTACTTTACATTTGAGACGTTTGTGAATCAAAATAGCAACACCAGTCTTTCTATGAGATGCTGGAGAAAACAAGACAGTACCAACCCATAGTCTTTTTAGCTTCATAGATTCAATATCTGAAAGATGGGTTTCTTGAATGAGAACAATATCAGGATTGTAAGAGGAGATGTGTGAAAGTACTCTTTGCCGCTTAATAGGATGGTTAAATCCTTTCACATTCCATGAAACAACTTTGAAGATGAAAACATAGTAAACTGTTCAAAATGAAAAATGCAAAAATATACTGTACAAGCAATAAGTCAAACTTTAAGGAAGGAGAAAATAAGCAAACCATTAAAAGATTAGAAGGAAGAATAGGAGGAAGGAGGAGAAAAAGGGAAAGGGAAAGGAAAAAGACGAAAGGAAAGAGGATCAGCAAAGGAAGGAGAAGGAAGAAAAGAAAGAAGGTATAGAAGACAGTACAAATCCATAAGGATGACTGTAAGAGACATACCTGAAGGGGGAAATACACAAAGGGCAAGTGGGGAGGTGGTGATGCGTTACAAGACGGGTAGACCAGGAACAGAAGCACAACCGCACCGAGACCTCACAAAAAGTAGAAAGGGTGGACCATGATGATGAAGGGAACAACCGATACATATCTGCATGGGGGAAGAAAGAAAATAATTAGTACATCACGGAACCTGTGACACAAAGCATATAACCAAAGACAGGATATAAGAAAAAAGAAAAAAAGAAGTGAAAGATAAGAAGAGCAGTGTAGAACATGTTGGAGGAGACACAAGAAGAAGGACAAGGGTACAACGGGAAACTTGAGTAGTAAGCAAAGAATGGAAAGGCGAAGAAAAGAATTAGATAAGAGTAAATGAGACTAGAGAAAACAACTAGAGATCATTATACAAATACAACAAAACATTTCAGCCACTGTTTGAGGGAGAGGCTTCCATTCCCTCCTCTCTCTGCAGAAGGAGGAAGTTTCGTAGTTCACCAGGATCTTGAAAAGACCATGTCTTATTCCGATGAGTAACTCTGAAGGTACAAGGATGGAACAAGCCATATCGTGCTCCAAGGGAGCGCAAAGAAGGGCGGAGAGCTAGAAATTCCTTATGCCTGGAGGCAGTAGCATTAGATACGTCTTGAGATAAGTAGACTCGTTGACCCAGCCAAGTTATTTGCCTCTTGGTCCTTGCTGCTGAAAGAATCGAGAGAAGATCTGTGAACTTCAAAAAGAGAATAATAACACCACGAGGTTTTGTAGATGAAGTTGTTCGTGCTCCCAGTCTATGAGCTCTTTGAATACTGATAGACGTAGAAGGGGGCATGTCTAGAAGTTTCGGGAGGAAGGAGGTAAAGAAAGTCACTGGATCGTCACCCTCAAGATTCTCTGGTAAACCATAAATACGAAGGTTGTTTCTTCTGTTGCGATTTTCCAAATCCTCCGTATGTTGCTGTAGAGAAAGGACAGTCTTTTCTAATGCTACAATGCGTTGCGTGTTGGACTGAACTTCAGGGATCTGTTGTTCAACTGAAGAGAGGCGTGCATCCATGGTCTCCCATTTATCTTTTAAAAGTTGCATATTATTACTCGTCTCTTCGATGAAAGGACGCATTGCACGAATTTCTTCCAAAATTAGATCAATGGAGGATGAAGAAGAGGAGTTATCTGGTGTAGGAGAATCTTGTTTAGGTCGTTTACTGGATGTAGCAGGAGGGGAGGATCTATTAGATGAAGATTGTCCCGAAGGGGATCGCTGAGAAGAAGTCGCCATCTTGGTAGATTGAATAGATGTAGACGCAACAGTTGAAGAGGTCACCGGGGTAATCACAGAAGGAGCGAAAACAAACTTAGGTTTACGTAACCTTACCATAGGAAGTTTGCACTCTAGTCGAAGAACTAATCTCAATTCTCTGAGAAGAAGACAAAAGTGTGCGGAAAGTACACGCTTCTGTAATCAAAGTAAATGTGTCTCAGAAGGTCATTCCAGCATAAATTAGGTCAATAATATTGTACTACAAGATGCTCCAGAAATATAGTAGTATGAGTAACTCCAACAGAAAGAGAAGTATCAGCGTTGAAAGCCCTAGGAGACCATAGCAGGGTTCACTAAAACACCACCAGTGGGCACAGGGATTGTGCGTGTCATGAAAACCGGGAGTGTATATATTGAAAAACAAAGTACTTGAAGATGCAGCAACATGAGGTGGACGAAATGAAAATTATTTTCCTCAGGATGCACTTGAAAGTTGCATTAGAACAGCGCCAGTGGATTGAATGGTTTATACGCTAGCGGCGCCAAATAGACAGAGCGCTTAAAATGGCAGCCATGTATAGAAATGCTGGGGATGGCGTATTATAAGGAGCGATATCGTGGGGCACCTGAGGCTTGATGATATAAAGCATTTATTCATTAGGAATCCATTATGAGAGGCACTGGTGCACTGTCGGTGAGGAGGAGGGCGCATAAGCTAGGAGAGTCTGCAGCGCTGAAGAGACAGAGCGCCTAAAATGGCGAATCTCACACAGGTGGCGCCATGACGCAGCTTCCAAGCAGCCACTCCACAGAATAGACAGAGCAATAAAGGCTAAGGAAAAAGTTATTGAAAGTTATTGAAAGTCCCGGTTGCTCACCCCAAAGTCCGTTGATGCAGGATAATACATGGTGAAAGAAATTTATCCTGGCGGTTTGTGGAGGCAGAGGTCCGGTAGCGTGAGGAGCGTCGAAGATGGCGGTTCAGTGAGGCGCGACAGTCACGTCGCGAAATTAGATGAAGGGCGGCACTCTGGAAGCCGCAAAGCCACTCCGTTTAATCTCCTCGTGTTCCGATTAAGAAATCCGGCAAAGAGGTGTAGGAACAGCCCCCTTCACATCGGGAAAGCTGCTCTGAGGCGATACGGTGCGGCGGAGCTCAGCACCTAGCCGGCCATCTTGCGCGGCATCCAAGCCACGCCCCCTTAATGAAACTTTCTAAAGAAAGAAAAGTTCACCCACCTTGGTTCCTTTCTGGAAAGTTTTGGGGTGATCTGTTAAGCGGTGACAGAGGAAAAGGAGGAGCCTACACCACGTTTTCCGCATGCAGTTTCCAATAAGAACTTTGGCCAACACTACAGCCAAAAAGGAATACCAATTTTTACAGAAAGCTAGATCTTTACACAGACAGTGTGTTTTTGTAATTTGGTGTAAATCCGTTCAACAGCATATATGTGTGTGTATACACAAGAACACATTATATATATAAATATTTCTATAAGAATACCTAAAAATGTATAAATACACACACACACACACACACACACACACACTTTTTTTTATATATAATACCCAGTGGTGGTCGTCACTGGGTAGTTGTAGTTAGGTCAGATTTTCCATAGGAAATGCCTTTTTTGTTTTGTTAATAACTTGGATGCGTTTGATGAATCATCACAAAATGTTCCAAAAACGTTCTCTTTTTGCCTAGTTTGTGCATAGAAAGTTTCAGGGTAGTTCAACAAGTGGTGACCTAAGACGCCAAATCCTCATGTATTTTCCAAATACTGTTTTGAACAGCGGTACCACAAAAAACAGGGACCTGAATTACACCAAATTTGGCAGGAAGCTAGATCTAGGCTCAGAAAGCATTCTTTTTAGGTCTCGACTATTCTATCCCGTTAGGGATTGAATAGGCGAGATTATAGTAAGCAGTCCGAAAAGTCTACCTAGCCTGCGGATCGCCTACAGTTCATGTGAGGCAGGCGTGTGAGGCAGGCGTGTGAGGCAGGCGCGTGCACATCAAACACCATCGGCCTCGGCATCAGACTTCAAAGGAAGCCGCTCGCACACCACCATTCGTCTGAGCATCAGACTTCAAAGGAATCCGCTCCCAAGCCGCTCCCCCGCCCCCCTCCATCAGACTTCAAAGGAATGCGCTCCCGCTCCCCCGCCACAGCAATGCAGAGAGCTTGTTTTTTTTTTCATCCATTTCGCAGGGAAGCCGTGTTTTGTTCGGCGTTCTCTGAACCTTTCTCGTTTTTTTTCTGGATGAAAGTAAAAGCCTACCATGCTTGTTTACAGTAGCCTTGCTCCTCAAATGCTGTTGCTGTGTTGCCATCTCTCTAGGGACACTCAGTTTGAAAACACTCGACTTGCTAGCTGCAATGCTACATCCGCTATGCTTTGCCTCTAGACACGTTGATCCCTCGCTGACTGTGCTGACTCTGCCTTTCCTGATTCTGAAACTGACCAACGCAGTCACCACGCAATCTCTTCTCTCTGTCTTGTCTGCCCTGCCACCATTTACTTCAGACACTCACCCTCACACCTCCTCACCCTCTCACACCCTCACTCACACTCACAACCTCACCCCCTCACAACCCTCTCACCCCCCTCACCCAACTCCTCACTCTCACACACCCTCACTCACACCCCTCACCCACACACCCCCTCATCCTCACCCTCACACACCCTCACTCACCCTCTCACCCTCACATGACCTCTCACCTTCACACACCCTCTCACCCTCACACCCCCTCACCCTCACACCCCCTCACCCTCACACCCCCTCACCCTCACACCCCCTCACCCTCACACCCCATCACCCTCACACCCCATCACCCTCACACCCCATCACCATCACACCCCATCACCCTCACATCCCCTCACCCTCCCCGTACCCTCACACACCCTCTCACCCTCACACACCCTCTCACCCTCACACACCATCTCACCCTCACACGCCCTTTCACCCTCACACACCCTCTCACCCACCCTCACACACCCTCACACACACCCTCGCCCTCACACACACCCTCACCCTCACACCCCCTCACCATAAAAACATAAAAGAGACAGTTGTTCTTTCACTAAATCACAAAAGTACTAAACATTAGGTAAGTAGGGGTACCATAAAGAAAGAATAAAGGGTGTATGGATAATTTAGATTTTTCAGCTTGGAGGGCAGAAAATTGGGTTTTATTAAATAGACGGAGGCTAAGATTTTGCAAATCTCCTTTATTGTCAGCTCACAGCATTAACAATTGAAGAATATAAAACTTCAAGAACATTCCAACAAGGTATAAAGTCACCCCACACGCAGCGTTCTTCCTTCTTTTGGAGTTGCGAACAAGATAACTCCAAAGAACTTAAACTTCAGAACTTAAAGCTCAATCAGTGAAAACTTCTTTTGAAAGAAAAAACCAAGACATTTTGAGATAAGAAACTTTAACCCCACATGTGAGGGTATCAAAGTGGAGGGATAATCATAGCTCCGTTTCTTTAATAATATTCAGAATTTCTGCCCAAAAAGCTATGAAAAATACAACTTTTATGGTATGACACAGAGGATAACATTATGCAAGTTTAAAGTGCATTTAACAGATTATCAATTGCGTTTGCGGCAGGTCTAATAAAATCCAGAATTTCTGCCCACAAAGATATGAAAAATCGAACTTTTATGGCATGACACAGAGGATAACATTATGCAAGTTTAAAGTGCATTTAACAGATTATCAATTGCGTTTGCGACAGGTCTAAAATAACAACTCTTAAAACATATTTTTATTTGACCAATCTGCAGCCCTAAGGATTTCTGCAGACCTACCCCCCGCCCTCCCCCAAGGTAGAAGCTTTGGAAGCTGACGCACCACTAAGGGAGTGTGCGCCAAACATCGTAACATCCACACTGTCCTCCTTCGCCCATCTCGCTAAGATGGGGAAAAACAGCCCTATCAGACCATCTATGAAATATTACCATTTGTTCTGTATTTCCTCTCAAACCTTCAGTTCTCCTCTCATACTCCTTCAAGCATTTCACTACATAAAGTCTTTCATTCAGTGTAAAGAAAGCATAGGAAACAGAAGTTGTCATAGTCTTTGCTCTCCTTTTGCAAGTTTAAAGTGCATTTAACAGATTATCAATTGCGTTTGCGACAGGTCTAATAAAATCCAGAATTTCTGCCCACCAAGCTATGAAAAATCTAACTTTTATGGCATGACACAGAGGATAACATTATGCAAGTTTAAAGTGCATTTAACAGATTATCAATTGCGTTTTTGACAAGTCCAAAATAACTCTTAAACATATTTTTATTGGACCAATCTGCAGCCCTACGGATTTCTGCAGACCTCTCCCCCAAGGTAGAAGCTTTGGAAGCGGACGCACCCCTAAGGGAGTGTGCGCCAAACATAGTAACATCCACATTGGCCTCATTCATAACCTCCTTCACCCATCTCGCTAAGGTGGGAAGAAATAGCCCTTTCAGACCATCTATGAGATATTTGTGCTGTATTTCCTCTCAAACCTTCAGTTCCCTCATACTCCTTCAAGCATTTCACTACACAAAGTCTTTCATTCAGTGTAAGGAAAGTATGGGAAACAGAAGTTGTCATAGTCTTTGCTTTCCTTTAAAAATAAAAGCAACCCCCTTCAGGTTAATAGCATCTGCTCGTGACATCCAATGCCATCATGTCAGAAGTCTGTCTGAAATACACCAGGCAGAGAAAAACTGAAAGCTTACAAGAGATATGCTTCAGAGGCAGACTAGAGTTCTCACCCCAACTCAGTAGGACCCGTAGAACATCTCTAGCATCTCATAAAACAGCATATTTCGCAGTAGGTGGGTTTAATACCAGCATACTTCGCACGACTTTTAGTCCGTAAGCTCTGACCTTCAGAGACTCCGTCCACCAAACAATGATCTGCTGCTATAGCTGATCTGTAAACATTAACCGCTCTATAGGAGAGCCCTGACGCAAATAATTCTGATAGTTAATTAACCACATGTAATAAGTCAGTTGAAGACACCACTTGGAAGATTATGGTATCCAAATTCTATGACTCTGGAGTCAAATCGCATGGTTGAGGGACCAGGGATCTTGGTGCCTCATCTGTCTATGGATCTGCGTTAGAAGGTCCGGCCTGTTGGGGAGCCTCTCATTCCTGACCAGAGAGTTGGAACAGAGTTGTGAACCACCGCTGGTGAGACCATGTGGGAGCTCCCCAGATAACCATGATGGAGGTTTGGTGAAGCCTCCGAACCATAAACAGAAGAGGGAGAGGATAAAAAGCGTAAGCAAACATCCCTGACCTATTCATCCATAGTACATTACCTCTGGACTGTGTGTGTGGGAACCTGGAGGCGAAGTTCAGGCATTTGGCGCTGTCTGCAGGTTCAAACAGATCTATTTGAGGGAAACCCCCATTTGGGAAAGTAATGTAGGACTTGCGGGTGGAGTTCTAACTTGTGGACTTGTTGCCGTATCCTGCTGAGGAGGTCTGCAATATCATTGTGCATCCGCAGAAGGTATTCCTTTAACTAAAAATGGTGTGGCAGAGAGCCCAGTGCCAAATTGTCTGATATAACGGAGACTGCTGTGGACAGCGTCCTAGGAGTTTGCTAATTTATGGACAGTGGTGAGTATTAGTCTTTTCTTTTGCCCCAAGGTGTCTCCAGAATCTGGCATCTGTCAGAACTGGGTGATTCGAACCTTACTTTTGAGCCCCAAATCAAGGTGATTTTTGCAACCTGTTCTGCTACTCTTAGGGCACTAAGAAGGATGCTCCATCTCATTCCCGAAGACTTTCGTAAAATGATTGTCCATGCCTTCGTTCCTTCCAAACTGTACTATGCCAACAGCTTGTATTTGGGTCTACCAGCAATATCGAATTCAAAGCTTACAAACGGTTGACGGTTGATAGCTTTATTTCGATATGCATATCATAAAAGCATTACAAAAGTATATAAAATAGCACATCGTGAAGAACTGTACAAGTTAAAACCCAAGTCGAATAAAACATTTCTAGTTGTACAACAATAAATTATTTAAAAAAGAATTAAATTGATAATGACAGTCTTTTTGAGCGAATCAACCATGCCCATTTTAAAAATTTAGACACACTACAAACTATGGGGGAAGATGTATCAGTTAATAAAATCCATAAAGCCACCATATACTGGCGAGTTCCCAGTTGTCTGCAGAGAGGTTTGAGCCAATAACTTCTTGGGCGGGTGTAGTCAGGGCACTCAAAAAAGAAATGAGCCACAGTTTCGGGCCTAGTTGTACATAATGCACAATGTGGTGATGCCTGCATGGGCATTTTCCATCTTGAGAGCAGGTCTCCTAATGGTAAAGTGCCTACTCTAAATTTAAAATAAAGTGCCCGATCAGCAGAAATTGTAATTAGGTCCAAGTAGGGCTCAAAGGCAACGGCGTCTTTTATTTTCAAGTAAGCTGCTGTGGAGTTGCAGTGACGTGGATTGCTGATTAGCTGGGCAGAGACCCACTCCCAATATAGTTTTTTCAGGGTCGCCTTCGGCGGGGCAGATTGTGTAATCCAGCAGGACCCCAGACCTAGGTCTCCCAGGAGGTTTTTAATGTCCCTAAGCCACTTGATCTTATGCCAACCACCCATTCCCATCACCTCTGACAGCCCGTCCGCATATGTTTTCAATTCAGGAACCCTCCACAGACGAGCCCATAGAAGAAGGGGCCGGAGGCGAGCCGGATCCTTAATTGATTTACAACCCGCATCCAAAACCACCGGAACTGTTGGAGTACTCAACGGAATGGCCAGAAGGTCCTTCAGAAATGTATTCTCAGCCTTGGATAGAGCCTCAGAATTACCAAGGCCCCATAGCTCAGCCCTGTAGAGAGATGCTGTGACAGCTCTAGCTTTATAAATGTCAATTACTGGAGCTACACATTGCTTAGAGTAGTTACGGTACTCACTCAACAATGCTCCCCCCACCCTTGTGTGACTGATGGTCAATTTGTTAATATGGGGTGACCAGCTCATGACATTACTCATACGAATCCCTAAATAATCAAATTCTGAGACTCTCTCAAGGGGAACAGAATTCAATACTGGAGGACGACCAAGCTTGCGTGGAGGGTTTTATGATCAAATATTTAGTTTTGTCCACGTTAATAACCAACCCTCTTTTTGAGCAAAAGTCCTGAAAACAGTTTAAAAGCTTCTGGAGGCCCTGGGGAGTCTTTGAGATGAGGAGGGTGTCGTCCGCAAACAACAGGGTTGGGATCCTCACGCCCCCCAAGGAGGGGGCGTCTGCTGGCTCTTCAAGCAGGTGCTCTACCACACCATTCACGTACAGGGAAAATAGTGTGGGAGCTAATACACAACCCTGTCGGACACCCCTATTCACCGGGATCCTATCGGTCTTTTCCCCATTCTGCCCCCATCGCACCTGGGCATAGTTGTCGGTATATAGTTTGATGAGAAGCAGTAAAATATAAGGGGGCAACCCGAGACCCTGCAGGACCCTCCAGAGTTCCTCCCTAGGAACGAGGTCAAAGGCAGTCTTCAAGTCTATGAAGGCCAGGTAAAGACTGCCTTTGCCCAGCTCCACCACCTTCCAGTGTAGAAGCAATAATCTGAACACTTGCTCAATAGTTCCTGTACCGGAGCGAAAGCCTGCCTGCAAGTTGGACAATATGTGGTTTTCATCCACCCAATGAAGAATCCTCCCCAAAATCACCTTCCCTGCCACCTTTTGAGTAGAAGCGATGAGGCTTATTGGCCTGTAGTTCCCTGGTTGGTCCAGACAGCCCTTTTCAAAAATTGGAACTACCTCTGCCCCTTTCCAAGACTCAGGGACGGGACCTCCCTCTAAGATGGCATTCAAAAGAGCAGAAATCAGTGTGCCCCATTCACCCGGATAGGCTCGGAGGAGATCCCCTGGCAGCCCATCAGGACCAGCTGCTTTCAGGGGTATCAAGGATTTAATCAAGTTCGTAACATCCCGTACAGTGAAGGGGTCAGTGGCTCCAGCCAGTGAAAATGGGGGCAGGGAAAATGGGTCATCAAGAGGCCCTTCTACAGCCGAATATAGGGCCTTGAAGTGGTTGAACCACGTCTGGGCTGGGATCGTGCAGGTTCTCAAGGTGTCATCAGGGCGATTCCTACTGCCCACCAGGTCCCAAAAGCCTTTGGCGTCTCTCCCTCTACTTGCAACCAAGAGATCCTGCCAGAAGTTATCCTCCCATTCCTTTTTGGCAAGTTTCAAACATTGTGAATACAACCTTCTGGCCTCCCTAGTCCTTGTTTGGGACTTGGATTTCACTGCTTCAACAAGCTGTGTCTTAGTTACCCTACAATTGTGGTTAAACCAACCCTGTTTTTTCCGGGGGCATGTCTTCCTCCCGTTATGACTAGATGGAACAATAAACAAGTTACTTATGGCCTGAGTGAGATTACAGAACAAATCACCCAGCTTCACCGACCCACCCTCACGAGAATCCAGATTGTCTAAGGCTGTGGCTAGGAGCTGCGTTATAATAGACATCTTCTCACCCGAGAGCGTGAGCTTGGCCCACTTCAGCCGTCTGCCACAGTTCGAGACAACTGGTTCACCGGGAACAGTAATACATGCAGCCGAACTCGCTGTGCCCTCAAACCGCTCAGGGGACAAGGCGAGAGAGAGCAAGTTGTGATCGCTCTCAACGGAGGGTATGATCTCCATATCTTCCACCGAGCTCCATAGGTGGACGTCAAGCAGAATGTAGTCATTTCTTGACGTGTGGTTAGGCCTATTGTACGTATGAGCTCCCACTTTATCGGATCTAGTCCTTCCATTAAGGGCCCTCAGGTCAAACTCCATGGTGAGAGAATTGACCTGGAGTGCCACTTCCGTCCATCTCTTGATTGGGGCAAGATCTAGAGCCGGTATCCCCCTCCTATAGTCTTCCTCCTCCTGGTCTTGAGTGACTTCTGAGCCGAGAGGCTCAAACGTACAGTTAAAGTCACCCGCGACCAGGGTACATAGCTTGTGGGGGGAAGATCTAAGCAGGCCCTCTAAAAGATCTATAGTGGGTGATTGTCTGCCTCCCTTTATGCCCCGCGCATAAATGTTAAAGATGTTAAGAATGACTCGACCCCTGGAATTATTTAAAGTGATATTAAGGAGGTCCGGACAATTTGTTTGGTGCTCCTCTACCCTACAGTTAAGGGAGGAAGATACCCAAATAGGGAGGCCTCCCGAAGGACGTCCCCTGCCTGATTCCGGGTATACAGCAGGTGTATAATGGGATGAATAACCCGCCTTGTGTAGGGGCCCCTTACTCCAGGTCTCCTGGAACACACAAATGGAGTATTCCTCCACAAGAGCATTCCAGTCAGGTAAGGCCAACTTTCTATCTAGTCCGGCCACGTTCCAGCTGAAAACCCTAATAGGTGGGTCCGTCACAGCTGCAGCGCTACTAGACGCGACAGTACCGTCCGAACATACCTCTGGCAAAACGAGGTTGTCAATAAGAACTTCATCTGGGTCCCGCCCCATACCTGGTTCCCGTCTAGCCATTAGGGCTACCTGCCCCCCTACTGCGGTAGGTGAACCCGTCAACTTTGGGGATGGGTGGATAGCTCCCACAATTTTTAAATCCCCCTGAGCCTCCCCAAAAGAGTCATCAAGTCAGTACCCCCTAAGGCCCCAGCTCGACCTCGGCCACACCGCATGCGGCTGGAATGGAGGTATTACAGGAGGCCATTGGCTGCCAGAGATGTTTTGACAGGTAGCCACAGGGAATTGGCCAGGACAATTCATAGCCGGCCGTGGGTAAAAGAATGTTAGGTCAACCACATCAATACCTGGTCCACCCGTAGCCTGCTCTGAATTACATATTGCGTGAGCAACTCTCATGTCTTGAAAGTTGACTACCACACAATCGCCCTCAAACGATTTCTTCCCCTGTCCAATCCATCCCACCCTACGCACTCCGAGAATCACCCCATCCATACCCATAGGAAGGGGTCTGTTGGCTTTAAGCCAGTGGATGGTTTTATTCTTCAGTGCCTGATGGTTTTCTAACTGGGCGTCCTTCAAGACGGGGACATTAATGAGGACGGCAACGTATGGATGGCACTCTGGGGGAAGATTAACTGGGGGACATTTTCGAGCCACCTTTTGCGGTCTGGCCGCCGGAGGAGGGGCTCCAGGATGTCTCATTGCTGCTTGTGCCTTTAAGACCGGGGCAGCTACCCCGGCATCAACAGTTTGGGGAGGCGGTCGTTTTGGCTTAGTAAGAGCCCCTTCCACCTGCGACTTCTTTTGGTCGGGTTTGGACTTTGCATTCCTCGCTATCGGGGGAGTACTAGCATGGACCTGGACAGTATGAATTATGGTTCCCGATTTTGCAGTAGCAGGGGTCTCGCTAGCAATTGCCGGGTCCTTCCCCACTGCTGAGGCAGATACAGATGTTAACGGTGGTGTTGCCTGGGTTAAGCCCCCTAAGTCCCCCCTCCCGACATTCCCACCCGCATTGTCCTCCCTAGATTTAGACTGTAGTTTAATAAGAGTTTTCAGGGAGAAAAAGTTATCCCGGGTGGTCTGTTCGAATCTATCGAGCCTATCCCCCAGACTCTTAACTTGGTCGATAAGCGGGACCAGTAAGGACTTAACCAAATTCTCGATGAGCTTAGGGGAAGGCACTTCATGGGGAGCTGTTGGTGGAGCAGGGGCGATGGAGTTTGCTTGTGGAATTTCGGCCTCAGTTACCAGGGGATCATTTCCTCCGGTTGGGTCTATGGTCGGTGTGGCAGATCCACGGCCGTTTAGTAGGGCACGGCCTTTTGGGACATACTTCCTCGGACGCTTATGAAGTGATATGAAGCTACCCTTCATTATACTAGTGACCCTTTTTCTCTTATTACAAACCAGGGAGCCACGTACCAAACACGACGGGTTAGGAGCCAGAGAAAGGACCTGAGGGGACAGTTGGCGCACCTGACCGGTGGGAGTGCTTGGGGGTATAGTAGATGCGGGTCCTGTAACCACAGGGCTAGAACTAGTGGGCAAAGATTGTACTACCATGCTTTCCAACCTATCAATGCTTGCCCCTATTGCAACAATCCGTGGCTGCTCGGACAAAATCCCTGGAGTAGGGGAGGCAGGATGGGTGGAGGTTGGAGACAGGGCATGTGCCACTGCTCCTAACGAGGAGCGTCTAGCCGGGAAGGAATCTTGTGAGAGGCGGCGGTCCGTAATCACAATCTCATTTTCAATGACAGCAGCTACTCTTGTGATGAATTTGTCCATCGTGCCTATCATAGAGCTCCCTGTAGCCCCCTCTCCCCCACCCCTCAGAGCTTTCCCAGAACGGGTAGGCATTTGGGCCTCTAAGCCCACAGAGGAACCACTAGATCTGGGACTTAAGATGGTAAATGACAGGGGGGTGGCCCAGCCCAGCCTCTGACAGCCCCTGACTGCCACAGACTCCCCGCCCTTTGCCCGGGCTTCGCTCGGCGTCCCGCTCGCATCCCGCTGAGCGCCAGACGAGCTAATAAATAAGGGCGTTGCAGGCGGGGGGCGTGTCATGCTGGGGGCGCGGCCGTACACACCTGTTCAGCGCAGGGACTCCTGGTCTAGACAGTCCCTGCTGCACACGCCCTTGCAGTTCGTCAATTCCTCCTCCCAGCGGCTTGAATCGTTAGAGCAGCCTCTGCCCCTCGCTGTCAGCAGCGAAGCGGGTGCGGCGAGCATTCGTTGGAACAGCGGTATACCGAAGGATAAAGGACTGGCAGCTCCGAGAGTCCTTTCGGTAACACCCAGGTGGCAGTTAGCGTTAAGCTTACAAACATACCAGAACTCTGCCGCACGCTTAATTCTAAAATTCCTCCACGTGTTTCGGTGTCCCGTCACATATCGAATCTTCACTGGCTCCCAGTCATAAAGAGCATCCATGTTCCTACTACGATGGGTGATGATATACCAGGTTACTCTGTCGCTATTAAGTTATGGGTATAAGTATCTGTACTGTATCAATAACAAGTTTCCCAAACACATACTAAAACCTATTCAGTAAATGAGTCAGTATGAAACAAATTTCTTGTATTTTTCTTAATCTTTAATTGTTTTTCTTTTGATTTGCCCAGCGAGCCAACACGTGTTGTGTCATCTAGGGTGTTCCCCGCGACTTCCTCAGGACTGGAAAATAACATAAGCAATATGTGTAGTGTATGATACACCACATATATATAGTCCAAGTTGTTACCTTTGCGGAAAACCTAAACATTCCTAATCAGTATATTTATCCAGTGTCCTGAGAACATCATTATTAAATACCAATTATGGTCATGGCAGTATATAGTATTGCCACACACTCAAATAGTTATATATTGCCATGCACAGCACATATAGTGACTGTTAGATCTGGGGGTCTCTAGTTGGCAATGGTTATCACCTTTGTCCAAATAGGGACCCTTACTTCTAAGTCAGGACAAGGGGATTACTCTCCTTAATAACCCCTGCTCACCCCCTTGGTAGCTTGGCACAAGCAGACAGGCTTATCTCATAGGCAGTGTGTTAAGCATTTGTGAATATACACAGCAATGCAGTGATAGCACTACAGATGGACAACACAGGTTTTATAAAAAATAGGTATTCTTTATATAGACTTAAACACAAGACCACAAACGACAAAAAAACACAATACTATACTAAAAGGTTACTTAAAGGATGATAAAAGTCTCTAAGTTCAAGTTGTTGGTAAATGCGCCAAAGTTCTCAACAAAGTTCTTGGATGAGGCACGCAAAGTAAACAAAAGGCTCGCAGAAGGGGAGATGCGTCGGTTCCGTGACCCGGGGGAACGGTTGCGTCCTTCCTCAATGCTTGCGCAGAGTAGGGGACTCGTCATGAGCCTTACCAGCGCGGCGGTGATGTGTAGATTCTCGACCTGTTGCAAGATGGCGCCTTGATGCGATGCGATGCGATGATCCAGTTACGATGCGAGAAGATGGCGCCCTTGATGCGGCGATGCGACGACGCCCTCGCAGCCTTGTGACGACTCTGTACTTTGGAGCCGCAACAGGCCCTGCGATGCGCTTCTCTGGTGATGCGATGACAGCTCTCTCGATGAGTCCCACTTTTCCGGCGATGCGACAGCAGACAGCTTCGATGAACACACGCTTCCAAGGAGATGCGATGAACTCTCGCTTCTCCGGCATTGCGATGATTTCAGCTGCGGCAGCGACACGCTTCTTCTCGATGCGTCGCACTTCCAGCTCCCAGCGGCACGCAAGTGACTGGAGTCAGAATTCCCAGTAAGGAAATTCAGGAGGGAGCTGGGGGTGAAGTATTTTGGCCCTGAGACTTCAGCAGGAGGCAAGCACAGTTCACGCCCTTGGAGAATATTCTGTAGATGAAAGTCCTTACAAAGTTCCTTCTCCTTTCCCTTGGCAATGAAGTAACCACTGCAGGCCAACCCAGCAAACAGCACACTGGCAGAGGGGCAGTCCAAACTCCTGCAGCTTCCTTGATTCTTCTCCTTGGCAGAAAGGTTTCTTGTTCCAGAAGTGATCTAAAGTCTGTGGAACTGGGTCCCAATATTTAAACCCCAAAATCCTTTGTTCTCTGAAGGCAGAGAGGCTTCTGCCTAGTTAAAACCAGTTCCTGAGCACTGTGTTTACATGACTCTTCTCTTCCTTTCACTGTGCAGGGCAGAAACATCAGATGCCCCACAGGAGGTGGAGCCAGCACAGGGGAGGGAAGATGCAGCTCTGGAGCACTCTGTTGACAGGATTCGCCTTTTCATTTCACTGTGCAGGGCAGAGACATCAGACAAGCCACAGGGGGTGGAGCCAGCATTGTGGAGGGAAGGCCCAGCCCTATTCAGGTCCTAGGTGCACTCTCCCCCTCCCATCTGGAGGTAAATCTCCCTATTCACCACTGGGCTGTCCCAGACCGTCTCCTGGAATTTCCCCAGCCCGGTCACACACAAACCCAGACAAGGAATACACAAGTCAGCAGAGGCGGGCTCAAATGGTTAGGCAAGCAAATACCTACTTTCTAAAAGTGGTATTTGCAAACACAGAATATTAAAATAAACTTTACTAAAAGATGTATTTTATTATTCTGAGTTCAAGCATACTAAACTCAAATTTCTACCATGTTCCCTGAGTCAGTTAGGATTGTAGGGATGTAACAATCTTCACTGCCCATTCTAGTCTATGAGAACAGGTAGCCTTCAATAGTGAAAAACGAAAATGGCTGTAATTCACTACTAGAACATGCTACACACATCAGAGCATGTCCTACCTTATACTTACAATGCACCCTGCCCTTGAGCCTACCATAGGGGTGTCTAATAGGAAGCAAAGGGAAGGTTTAGGGAGTGGCAAGTGGGTGCACTTGGCCAAGTCGACATGGTAGTCACAGACTACACACAGGCCTTGCAATGGCAGGACTGAGACACACTTTACAAGCTGCTTCTGTGGGTGGCACTACCAGTGCTGCAAGCCCACCAGCAGCATTTGCTCTACAAGCCCTGGGCACACATGGTGCACTCTACTAGGGGCTGACAGTAGATCAGATAAGCCAATCATGGAATCCAATTGGTATATCAATTTAACATAGGGAGCACTTGCACTGTGGCACTGATTAGCAGTGGCACAGGGCCCAAAACATACAACCAGCAAAAATAGGTCAAAACAGAGGTGGCAATCCGTCACAAATGGAAGGGAGACTCACGCCAATTATGTCAGGTCTAACACGTGTCCCCTCCAGCTGAAATGTGGGGAGAACGACCCTTCCCCTTGGGAGTTCTCCTCACTACGGCGGAAAAATCTGGACAGACCATCAGCGTTGGCGTGTTCTGTACCAGGGCGGTGTTCCACCGTAAAGTCCATACCCTGTAGGGAGATGGACCACCACAACAACTTTGCGTTCTCACCCCTCATCTGCATCAGCCATCTGAGGGGCCTGTGGTCGGTCTGAACCTGGAAGTGAGTCCCAAACAAGTATGATCTCAACTTCTTCAGCGCCCAAACCACAGCAAATGCCTCATGCTCATCTGCACTCCACCTCTGTTCCTGTGGAAGAAACCACCTACTGATGAAGGCTACAGGTTGGTCAAAGCCGTCTTCAGTAATCTGTGATAGAACAGCCCCCACACCATGCTTTGAAGCGTCTTTCTGTACAATGAATTCTTTTGAGAAGTTGGATGCCTGAAGCACGGGTGCTGTGCACATGGCAGTCTTCAGGGCATCAAAAGCTTTCTGACAGGTGTCAGTCCAGTTCACTTTCTTGGGCTGCTTCCTGGAAGTCAGCTCAGTCAAATGTGCAACAATGTTGCCATACCCTTTGACAAACCTCCTGTAGTCCCCAGTGAGTCCTAAAAAGGCTCTCACCTGTGTCCGAATCTTTGGGGGTTCCCATGCCAGGATGGTATCAATCTTGGGTTGTAGGGGCGCCACCTGGCCGCTTACTACCTGGTGACCCAAGTACACAACGGAACCCTGCCCGATCTGACACTTACTTGCCTTGATCGTGAGGCCTGTCTTGCACAGTGCCATCAACACTTCCCAGAGTTGCTGCAAGTGTTCCTCCCAACTAGCGCTGAACACTGCAATGTCATCCAGGTAGGCAGCACTGAAATCCTCCAGTCCAGCCAATACCTGGTTAACCAACCTCTGAAAGGTGGCAGGGGCATTCTTCATCCCAAAGGGCATAACCCGAAATTGGTAGTGCCCATCTGGTGTGGAGAATGCGGACCTCTCCTTAGCCCCATCGGTCAAGGTGATCTGCCAGTACCCAGACGTCAAACCAAACGTGCTGAGGTACCGTGCAGCTCCTAGCCGATCAATGCGTTCATCAGCTCTGGGGATGGGGTGTGCGTCAGTCCTGGTGACTGAATTGAGCCCTCTGTAGTCCACAAAGAACTGGAGTTCAGGTGTGGGACACGGCGAGGCAGCCTTTGGGACCAACACCACTGGGCTGGCCCAAGGACTGTTGGAGGACTCAATGACCCCTAAAACAAACATCTTTCAGATTTCCTCCTTAATGTAAGCCCTAACCTTGTCAGTCACTCTGTAAGCCTTGTGATTCACAGGAGGACTGTCACCAGTGTCCACATCATGCAGGCACCAATCTATGACACCAGGAACCAAGGAAAATAGTCCCAACCGTTGGCGACAGTCTTGCTGCTGATCAGGGGTCAGGGTGGCAAAAAGGCTGACACCATCCACTGACCCATCTTGCTCTGTTGCAGACAGGAGGTCAGGAAGAGGCTCGGCCTCCTCCTCCATTCCATCACTTGTCACTAGGAGCATGCCCACTTCGGCCCTTTCTAAGTGGGGCTTCAGGCGGTTAACATGAAGGACCCTCAAAGGGTTCCTTGGAGACCGCAAGTTCACCAGATAGGTGACATCACTCTTGCGCTCCACCACCTCATATGGACCAATCCACCTGTCTTGGAGCGCACAAGGCTCCACAGGGGCCATGACCCAAACTTTCTGTCCAGGCTGAAGCTCAATCAGAGTGGCATTCTGATCGTACCACCGCTTCATCTCTCCCTGGCTGGCTTCCAGATTCGCCTGAGCGAGATCCCTGAAACGCCTGGTTTGGTTACTGAAGGCCAGCATGCAGCTATATACATCCAGGGGAGGTTTCCTGGGAGATTGCTCCCAGCCTTCCTTTACCAAACTCAAAGGTCCTCTTACCGGGTGACCATACAAAAGCTCAAAGGGGCTGAACCCTAGAGACTTCTGCGACACCTCTCAGTAGGCAAACAGAAGGCATGGCAAGAGGACGTCCCACTTAAGCCTCATTGGTTCTTCAAGACCCATGATCATGCCCTTAAGGGTCCGGTTAAATCTTTCAACCAGCCCATTACCTTGTGGGTGGTAAGGAGTGGGGAACTTGTAGGTAACACCACACTCCTTCCACAGAGACTTCATATAATTGGAAATGAAGTTTGTACCCCGGTCAAACACAACCTCTCTGGGTAACCCCACACTTGAGAAAATCCCCATCAGTGCACGTCCCACCACGGGGGCCGTCACTGTCCTGAGTGGAATGGCTTCCCGGTACCGGGTAGCATGGTCCACCAAGACCAGGATAAACCTGTTGCCCATGGCTGTCTTGGGGTCCAGTGGCCCCACAATGTCAATGCCCACCCATTCAAAGGGGGGTACTGACTACAGGAAAAGGTTGGAGAGGGGCCTTGTGCCTCCTTCCACTTTTCCCACTTGCCTGGCACGTTTGACAAGTCCTACAATGAGTATCTGAACTCTTTCTCATCTGGGGCCAATAAAAGTGGGAGACAAGCCTTTCAAAGGTCTTGTTCTGCCCCAGATGACCAGCTAATGGAACATCATGAGCCCAAACCCAGTAGGAAGGCTCTGAAGCGCTGGGGTACCACCAGCACACGGGCTGACCCAGGCTCAGCAACCTTAGGCTCGCTATACAGGAGACCATTCTCCCAGTAGATCCAATGTGATCCTGGCTGATCACCTGCTGCCTGGTTTGTGGCCTGTTGCCTCAAACCCACAAGAGAAGGGCACTTCTTTTGCTCTTCACAAAATTCCTCCCTGGAGGGACCCCCTTCTTGCTGCCAATGGGTCAAGCTCAGGTAGGTTCCCCAGTTCAGAAACTTGCTCACCAGTGGGTTCCAGGGCATCCCCCTCAGGGTCTTCTTCCTCCTGGACCGTGGGAACAATAGGGATGGTTTCCCACGCCCCTGACCTCTTCTCTTTAAGGCAGATCCCTGGGACCTACTTTCAGGCTCCAGGGTCTCTTGAACACCCTTAGCTGTCATAGACCGAGTGGTCACACATGCCCACTCAGGCAGACCAAACATCTCCAAATTTGCCTTCCTCTCCACCTTAGCCCAAGGGGAGCTTTCTAAATCATTGCCTAACAGACAATCAACAGGTATGGACGGCCTCACAGCTACTTGACGAGTACCAGAGACCCCCCCCCCACTCAAAGGGAACTTGAGCCACCTTGCAATGACTCTCTGTGTTGTCAGCGGCAACAACTGGGAAGAATACATGAGGGACTACCTGCTCCTCAGAGACCAAGTGACAGTTGACAGCTGTCACACTTGCTCCTGTCTCTGAGAGCCTCCACTCTATGGCCATTGATGGCCACCCACTGCCTGTATTTTTTAGTGTTATCAGGCAGCTGAGTTTTAGGGACCATCTCAAAATCTAATGAGACGAGGGACATTTCTGCGGGACCCCACCCACCTTGGGCACCCATCTCCTCCCCACCCAATGCTACACTGGCCATCTGACTGGGTGGTGCATGGGGTGGCACATACTGTCCTTTCTGAGGACACTGGGGATCATACCAACGGTGTCCCACCTGCTTACACTGAAAGCAGGTAACAGGCCCCCTATGAACAGGTTAACCTGTTCGGAGTCCTGACTTCTTTTCAGGGGAAGGCTGGGAACCCTTACCCTGGTTGCCTTAGGAATTACTTTGGGGACCTTTTTGGAACTCCCTGTTTACCCTTGTCGCCCCCACTCTTCTGCTGGGGACCCTGCCCAGCTTTGGCGGAGTCTCCCACAAGACCCTTGTGGACCCTGGTACTGACCCAGCGGTCCGCTTCCTCAGCAAGCTTTCTAGGATTAGTCAACTTGCTATCAACAAGGTGCTGGCGTAGCTTTGGAAAACAATTAGCAGATAAGTGCTCCCTGGCAATCAAATCATAGAGAGCAGAAAAATTATCAACATTGCTACCCCTCACCCAACCATCCATGGCTCTGCAAAAGAAAGACACATTCTACCCAAGTGGTTCCCTCCAGTTTCTTACAATTCCTGAACCTCTGTCTATAGAGCTCTGGAGTTAACCCATACCTTGTCATCAGTGCTTCCTTCATGTGGTTATAAGACATCCTATGCTCTTTGGGCAGGTCTAACAAAGTGTCCCTACCTTCAGTGACAAAGCGGCCCCACAACCCAGCTCCCCAATCCTTCTCAGGGACCCGGTGGGCCAACATTGCTATCTCATAGGCTGCAAACCCCTGACCAATATCTTCACCTTTGTGAAAATCTTTGATGACATCCTTGGGAATATGTACCCTGCCTTCTGAAGGCACAGATGGTGCGTTCCCACCAGAGGGATTGATCTCTAAGCCCTTGGCCTTGATCTCTAACTCCC
Organism: Lissotriton helveticus; assembly: GCF_964261635.1. Taxonomy (NCBI): domain Eukaryota; kingdom Metazoa; phylum Chordata; class Amphibia; order Caudata; family Salamandridae; genus Lissotriton; species Lissotriton helveticus. The sequence goes on from NC_136061.1 coordinate 1,794,347,198, forward strand.
TCAACATTCTCTCATGCTCCATTCTCATTCTCTCTCTTTCCAAAGACAACCTGTTATTCTCTGCTTCTCTCTGACCCTCCATCTTAAGCTTAGCCAAGTCCAGCTTCAGTGCTCTATTTCTCTCCCAGTCTTCCAGTTGTCTGGGGGACAGGTCTTTGGAAGAGATGCTGCTGCCAGGTGGGGACGGCACCCCTCCCGTGTCTGGAAACTCTAGCCCATCATTTTGCCCATCTGTATCCCCAACAGGCTCCACAACAAGATCAGGGATATTTCTGGCTTCTACCCAGGCCCTCAGCGCCTTTTGGTAGTCTTCCTTTTTAGAAATACCTGGTGTAGCAACTTTCAATTTCCTGCAGAGATACTTGAGCTGTTTCACAGTGTAGGTTTCCGACCTCTCTTCCTCAAAATCAAGATCCATAGATGCAACAGATGCTGGTTTACTCAAAGTAGTAAGAATTGGGAGTCTTTAGAAAAAAATAACAGTTCCAAGGAAAAGGGATTCTATAAAAAAAAGAAAAAGTATGTGGTAGCGTTTGGTCTGCACTCACTAGTAGTGTACACCAATAACTGTATATGAAACACAAATGCAAAGTCCAACTCCTCACCGCTGACCACCAATGTTAGATCTGGGGGTCTCTAGTTGGCAATGGTTATCACCTTTGTCCAAATAGGGACCCTTACTTCTAAGTCAGGACAAGGGGATTACTCTCCTTAATAACCCCTGCTCACCCCCTTTGTAGCTTGGCATGAGCAGACAGGCTTATCTCAGAGGCAGTGTGTTAAGCATTTGCGAATATACACAGCAATACAGTGATAGCACTACAGATGGACACAACACAGGTTTTATAAAAAAAATAGGTAATCTTTATATAGACTTAAACATAAGACCACAAACGACAAAAATCCACAATACTATACTAAAAGGTTACTTAAAGGATGATAAAAGTCTCTTAGTTCAAGTTGTTGGTAAATGCGACAAAGTTCTCAACAAAGTTCTTGGATGCGGCACAAAAAGTAAACAAAAGGCTCGCAGAAGGGGAGATGCGTCGGTTCCGTGACCCGGGGGAACGGTTGCGTCCTTCCTCAATGCTTGCGCAGAGTAGGGGACTCGTCGTGAGCCATACCGGGGCGGAGGTGATGCGTAGATTCTCGACCTGTTGCGGTGCGCAAGATGGCGCCTTGATGCGATGCAATGCTGATGCGATGATCCAGTTGTGATGCAAGAAGATGGTGCCCTTGATGTGGCGATGCGATGACGATGCGATGAAGCCCTGGCAGCCTTGCGATGACTCTGTACTTTGGAGCCGCGACAGGCCCTACGATGCGCTTCTCCGGTGATGCGATGACAGCTCTCTCGATGCGTCGCGCTTCTCTGGCGATGCGACAGCAGACAGCTTCGATGAACACACGCTTACAGGGAGATGAGACAAACTCTCGCTTCTCCGGCGTTGCGATGATTTCAGCTGCGGCGGCGGCGACATGCTTCTTCTCTATGCATTGCGCTTCCTGCTCCCAGCGGCACGCAAGTGACTGGAGTCAGAATTCCCAGCAAGGAAATTCAGGAGGGAGCTGGGGGGGAAGAGTTTTGGCCCTGACACTTCAGTAGAAGGCAAGCACAGTTCAAGCCCTTGGAGAATATTCTGTAGATGAAAGTCCTTACAAAGTTCCTTCTCCTTTCCCTTGGCAATGAAGTAACCACTGCAGGCCAACCCAGCAAACAGCACACTGGCAGAGGGGCAGTCCAAACTCCTGCAGCTTCCTTGGTTCTTCTCCTTGGCAGAAAGGTTTCTTGTTCCAGAAGTGATCTAAAGTCTGTGGGACTGGGTCCCAATTTTTATACCCCAAAATCCTTTCTTCTCTGAAGGCAGAGAGGCCTCTGCCTAGTTCAAAATAGTTCCTGAGCACTGTGTTTACATGGCTCTTCTCTTCCTTTCACTGTGCAGGGCAGAAACATCTGATGCCCCACAGGAAGTTGAGCCAGCACAGGGGAGGGAAGATGCAGCTCTGGAGCACTCTGTTGACAGGATTCCCCTTCTCCTTTCACTGTGCAGGGCAGAGACATCAGACAAGCCACAGGGGGTGGAGCCAGCATTGTGGAGGGAAGGCCCAGCCCTATTCAGGTCCCAGGTGCACACTCCCCCTCCCATCTGGAGGTAAATCTCCCTATTCACCACTGGGCTGTCCCAGACGGTCTCCTGGAATTTCCCCAGCCCTGTCGCACACAAACCCAGACAAGGAATACACAAGTCAGCAGAGGCGGGCTCAAATGGTCAGGCAAGCAAATACCTACTTTCTAAAAGTGGTATTTGCAAACACAGAATATTAAAATAAACTTTACTAAAAGATGTATTTTATTATTCTGAGTTCAGGCACACTAAACTCGAATTTCTACCATGTTCCCTGAGTCAGTTAGGATTGTAGGGATGTAACAATCTTCACTGCCCATTCTAGTCTATGAGAACAGGTAGCCTTCAATAGTGAAAAACAAAAATGGCTGTAATTCACTACTAGAACATGCTACACACATCAGAGCATGTCCTACCTTATACTTACAATGCACCCTGCCCTTGGACCTACCATAGGGGTGTCTAATAGGAAGCAAAGGGAAGGTTTAGGAACTGGCAAGTGGGTGCTCTTGGCCAAGTCGACATGGTAGTCACAGACTACACACAGGCCTTGCAATGGCAGGCCTGAGACACACATTACAAGCTGCTTCTGTGGGTGGCACAACCAGTGCTGCAAGCCCACCAGCAGCATTTGCTCTACAAGCCCTGGGCACACATGGTGCACTGTACTAGGGTCAGACAGTAGATCAAATAAGCCAATCATGGAATCCAATCGGTATATCAATTTAACATAGGGAGCACTTGCACTGTGGCACTGATTAGCAGTGGCACAGGGCCCAAAACATACAACCAGCAAAAGTAGGTCAAAACAGAGGAGGCAATCCGTCAAAAATGGAAGGGAGACTCACGTCAATGATGTCCGGCCTAACAGTGACCAATTTACAAAATCACATGTCACAAGTTAACACAATCGACATGGTGCAGTGAAATTGGGGCTCTCCTTGTCTAAACGGCTGAATATACCCACCGTCTAGTGGACTATGTATAAGCCATATGTCCAAATCAATAGGGTGAGAGTACCGTGTATCTGGAACATCCTTGTTCGTATCTAATTGACAAATCGGTCGCTCCACATGAGCATTATTATTAATCCAGGGTATATATCAAAGTGATAGACCATATGCCAAAATATAAAAAAAAAAAACTTGTTACCGTGTTCTTAAGATCTCCAAAACCGATATGGGTATTCCTGCGCCTCACATTAAAGTGTATTAATCCCTAGTCTCAAACGGTTTTATATGTTTGTACCTGAATTAGTGGATTACAGACTCCCAAATGAAATCATATTCACAGAAATGAAACTATGCCTATATGATAGTGTATATAGTTTATGTATATCCACCCCTCTATATTCCTTGCATCACGTCCCATTTAAACATTATTTTTAATAATATCATTACAAATGATATGGAAACAAACTTGTTATGACATCAAAGAACAATTCTTTTCACATTATTAATACTGTTTCACCATGATCACATTATCTAATTACAATATCCATTGTCACATCTTATTTGCAAACCATACAATTTGGCCCTTGTTTATAATGGACATCAGACTAATGGTATAATACATTAAACATTTGCCACAACATCCAATTTACTTCTATTAATGTTATTCGCCCAGAAAATTCTGTAATTCTTGATCAGTATTTAGGTCATATTCTATGGCTCCCAAACGGATAATCCAAGTTGACTCTCTGTGTCTTATGGTCAGTTCTCTATTACCCCTCTCGGATCAGTCTCAACATGATCCACCAAAAAATGTGAATTGTTTAAATGGCCCCTGCGCATTACATTTCAATACATGAGTATCTGGCATCATTGTGTTTCACCGCTCAAATATGTTCATTAATTAGTTCCTTTAGAGCTCTGATGGTACCGCCCACATGTATGCATTTGCAAGTGCATTCCAAAATATATAGAACATACTTTGTATTGCAGTTTATACCATATCTAATGTTATAGGACCTGCCATCGGCACCCCAGAAAAGCTTTCTCTTGTCTGCCCATCTACACACACCACAGATACCAAACTTATTAAAGCCCACAGCATGTTGGGTTAACCAAGTGGAAGTCTTTTTGGACGCAGGATAACTTGGGACTTAATATTGATCTCAGTGTTGTACCCAGTCTTTAGATGGTACTAGGTGTTTTAGTCGTTTATTCATCCAGGGTCTTATCAGACCCTAGGATGTGCCAGTGTGTTTATACTTTTTCTCAATACCTTGGATGTTTCATTAAAGTTTGCAATCACTCTGGTTCTTTGCATCTCCTTATTATGGATTAGCTTGTCTTTTAAGGTATCTGATCTTTGTGTTTTAATGATCATATTCTCTGCATTTGTAATCACGTCTATTGTAACCCCCTGGCCATGAAACGTGTTCTCAGATTTCCCATGCATGTAAAAAAAATACAGGTCATCACTACAGTTCCTCCTTGTCCTGACCAGTTCGCCAAAGGTTATCGCCTGAATCTGGTGTCTAGGCTGTGCACAATATCTAGTCGTTCTTACTAAATAATTCCACATCCAAAAATACAATATTTGTTGTGCTGTATTGGTATGTAAAGTTAATTCCCATATCATTGCTGTTCAGGTATTTGCAGAATAATTCTAAGTTCGCCAAAGCCTCTGACCATATCATTATGCAGTCATCAATAAATCTGCCAGAGTAGATGATAGAATCACACCATGTAGCCCCTCTTGGGCACCAGATTCCCTCACCCTCTAGCCAGCCCAAGAAGAGAGTGGAGTAGGATGGTGAAAATCTCAAGCCTATAACCACTCCTTATTTTTGTCTGTACCATTCTTTCCCACAAAGAAATACATTGTTGGAGAAAATAAGATCTATCATAGACATCAACATTTCTGTATGTTCCTATTATGTTGCTGGTCTAGTATTTAGGAAACGTTTAACAGCTTGTTTCCATAAGTCAGTTCTCATGCTCGTTTATAGGGCTGTCACATCAAGTGTGGCCAAAATCATTCCCTCTTCCCAAGTTACATCGGATAGTATGCTCAAAATATGTTTGGTGTCTCTTATGTATGAAGATAGATTCCTTACTCGCAGCTGTAAGAATATGTCTACATACTGTGACAACCTCTGTTGGCCCCCATATACTTGATATGATTGGCCTACTTGGTGGGAAGGACCTCTTATGGATTTTTGGTAGTGCATAAATACATGGAAATCTGGGATTTACCACTCACAAATATAACTATTCATCATGATCAATGGGACATCTGTTATACCAAGTTTTGAGATGACTATTAATAAGGTTCATTAGTGACCCAATGGGATAACCACTTAATTTCTCATAACACATAGTATTGGATAATTGATCCAATATTTCTTGATTGTACTCCATGGAATTCATAACAACTATGTTGCCCCCTTTGTCCGCCTCTCTTATGATAAGTGTTATCCCCTATTAACTGTTCAATGGCCTGTCGTTCTTGCTTAGTCAGGATATCAAGTCTTTTCCATTTGTCTGTCATTATATTTATTCAAATCCCTTAGAACCAATCTATAGAATATATCTATGGAATTAACGCTAGGTAAAATCGGGGTCATCTTAATTTATTCTTTAGTCCATTGGAAATGGTCAAGTGTGTGTTAACATTAAGCTCTTCTAATAACCTTTCTGTATTCATAAGATCATGTTCAGCCTCCGTGACAGATAACAATAACTCTGTATCATATATATCTTGTACGGTTAGTGTGTTGGGAATAGAATCCACAGTTTTATTCATGATAACTTTATCTGTAACAGGATGCAATTGAAAAATTTCTTCAATTTAAAATTTTCCACATTTGTATAGGTCCACTTTGGATCTACAAATATCACCCTCCTCACTGGTGCAGAAACCCAACTCCTTTGTAACAATTTTATCAGATAGATTGATCACGTCAAGGCCCTGATCCCGGGTCTCTAGTTCCCTTTGTCCCATGACCTCAGTTTCATCCCTCTCCTGGAACTTCCTCTCTTTCCCCTCTGAGTCTTTTTATTGTATTTACCATGCGTTTTAATTGTTCCCCGTTTCCTGTCTTTATCCTGCGAACCTCTTCTAAAAAAGACGATTTCCTGTAACTGTTTGGGCTGCTTTATCTGACCCAGTGTCTGCTTTGCTTTCACTAGACAGAACAGTACTCAATGATGTGGAACTCTTACTCAATGAGGTAATGTTATGTCTATTGCTTCCTCGATCTCTAGTGTCTGTAGTAATCATTTGGTCATATTTTCCACTAAACATACAAATTCTACCTTGTATATAGTCTAGTTCACCCCTCTTGAGTTTGCATGCCTATCTTTGTTTGATCTCCTCCTGGTGTTTCTGAATGATGTTATTAAGGATTGCATAGTTCTATGTAGCTTGTCAGATTCAAGTCTCTAATTTTCAATTCTAATGTCTCTATTTCAGCCTGCAACTTCCTCATTCTACGGCCTGCATTCTCCATAAAAATTTCCATTAGTCCATTGGAATTGGATGATAATTCTTTTTCCCAGATAAGAGATCCTCATCAAGGTCATCGTATGTGGGAAGAGTTTGTGACCTTAAACCCCTTGGAATTCTGTTGTTTTATATATTGTTTTAGTGTTGCACCATTCCACCACTTCGAATTCTCATTATTTTTTAGCTTTCCAGTCTTATAAACGTCTCAGAGTCCCTCGATACAATGCGGGTTTCTTGAGACACATGATTTTGTAAATTGGTCACTATATGTGTTATACATGGCAATATGTAACCATTTGAGTGTGTGACAATACTATATACTACCATGACCATAAATGGTATTTAATAATGATGTTCACAGGAAACTGGATAAATATACTGTTAACAAATGTTTGGGTTGCCACAAAGTTAAAACTTGGAATATATAAATGCGGTGCATCATACACTACAGATATTGCTTATGTTATTTTCCTGCCCAGGTGACGTTGTGTGGAACACCCTAGACAACGAAACACTTGTTGGCTGGCTCTGCAAATAAGGAAGTCATGGGGAACACCCTAGAAGATGAAACCTGTGTAGGCTGGCTGGGCAAATCAAAAGAAAGAAAATTAAAGACGAAGAAAAATACAAGAAATTTGTGCCATACTGACTGATTTTACTGAATAGGTTTAAGTGCGCCCTCGGGAAACTTGTTATTGATCAAGAGCATCCAATTCAAGGCATTCATCTTTGCCTTTAATCAGAAACGCTTTTTTTTAATCTTAGGAGGAGAACTACTGCCAAATTAGATCACGGAGATCTAATAACATCAAACTGTTTCAACTGGCCCACATTCATTAGGTCGGAAAAGGGGGCAGAACTTTTGTTTTTCCTGACTTCCAAATTGGGGCATGCTCTCTCTCTCAGTTTGTGGTGCAGCCCCTCTGAATCAGTCTTCAAAAAGAACCTTACAACTCTGCGTTTTGATTCTTGTTTAGAGGGCATCTAAGCCTTTTTGCTATTAGGTTTTCCTTTTCCTGACCTTTCTGATAGCATCGGGACGCCACTACAGAGGCAACTGTTCGCTCTACAAGTGGCCTGCATTGTATTGTATTATACTGTACTAGTGAGTCGGAAGGAAGCTGACCGCAAATGTATAAAGGGTCAGATGAGGAGGCCATATATATTTTTTTCTCAACCCATGGTGTTAGAACCCTAGCTCTGACGGGGTCTTTAAAAATGTTGGGGGTGTGACGCAGCATGCCCTTGAGCACTGGAAGATACTGGGAAGGAGGTAGCTCTACTAATCAAATCTTGGAAGGATTTAGAGTCACCATGAACGGGCAGCGTAAAGGTCTGAGTCTGTGTCCCCTAGTGGGCCTGCATCGTAGGAGTTCCTGAGAAAAAGTATCAAACGTGTCTAACCCTCCCATCATGTCTACCCGTGTCAGAATGTGGAGACCCTTGAGGTGTAATGTGAAGGGGGGTCCCCTACAGAAGGAGGCGGGGAGTGTGAAGGCAAAGATAGGGGAATGGGTGGTGGTAATGGAAAAGGTAAGGGGCTAGTGGCCTTATCTGACTGACTGTAAGGTTTTGCAGGAACCGGAGTGTCCAACACTTCCTAGGGGGATAGCTGGCGTTTAAAGGATGGAGCAGCAAGTCCTGAAGGACGGACAAGGATGCGGCTTATGTGAGGGTGGATTATCAGCTGTTTTTACTTTGAATCAAGCTCTTCCTGGAGCTTATGGGCTCGACTGGTTTGCTAGTGTATTAGAAGTCGACACCGTAGTCTTCAATTCTGAAATTGTTTTTTGTGTCGGCACTGATAATCTGCTCAGTGCCGAGGTAGAAGATGTTGGTGCAGAGGGTTGACTCAGTGCTGGGGTGGTTGGAGACAAGGTTATCGGTCTGTAAGGTTTCTTCGGCGCCGAGCCATAGCTGGGCTGGGCTGGGCTTCTGAAGCAGTTACTCGGTGCAGACCATGGTAATGATGTTCCAGAGGGGCTACATGCTTCTTGGCAGAAGGCTGCTCGAAATAGAGCCGAGAAGGAAGGGGTGCCATACTCATGGACTGTTGTGTACGTAGAAGGTCCTCTATATTGACGGAGACCTGAGCTGCCTTCAAGGGAGAAATCCTCTTCATCTGCAGAAGATGGCTTCAGCTTCATCTGCAGAAGATGGCTTCAGCTTCATCTGCAGAAGATGGCTTCAGCTTCATCTGCACCTCACGGTACTCTTTTCGGTTCAAATGGTATCTTCCCCCTGTTGGTTTTGTACTTAAATCACATTTCTCTTTCTTCCTCTGCGGTCAATGTTCAAAAACGTCCAGGGACACGTGTTTGTATTGACCGCGGCCTCTCCTGGGTCTTGCCTGTTGGGGCCTACTTGAGTTTCTTTTGCGTCTCTCTACCATACCTCGACTGTGATGGATGGACGCTTATCGCTATTTTCCTCCTAGCCATGCGAAACACCCTCGATCAACATCAGGACTGTATTTGTGTCAGTCGCAGGAACACAACAAGGCCGACTGCGAGGCCTGCCTCTCCTGCTGCTGTAAAAAGTGTGATTGCGACAGTCGTGCCCATTGACTCGAGATGTCTCGGAAAAGCGTAGAAAATCTGCCAGACCTTTTTCTTACCGGTGATGTCGAGGAGGAACAACACCCACGGCCATACAGTCCAGACAGCAGAAAGAAAACAATCTAACATTGGAGTCGACGTCCATGTGCAACTTGAAGCTTTGTGATGACAAAGATTTATTCTTTTTGAATGGTAGTGTAAAGAGTTAACAACTAAGCTATGAAATGTATGCTTTTAATTGACATTGTATTTACATAGCACTTTCTATACCATAGGAGATGCTGAAGGGACAGGTTTGAAAAAAATAGCATTAGGTACAGTCAGGGTATTACTAAAAATCGATATTTTGGAAGCACCATTTTATTGTAAAACTTTTTGCGCATTTTGAAAGCAGTCGATCTTATTCTGTGTGTAATGCAAGTATAATATAATAACTTACATGTCCACAGTGCTTTCTGCCACAGGCTGTGACCTTATAGCACTAAAAATACACAAGGCACTATTCTCCACTGCACCAACCAAGTCTTCATTCTGTGGCTCTCTGGTTACACACAGACCTCTACAGTGAATTAACTAACAGAGGTTTTATACTGTACTTTAGTGCATTTCCCACGGAGTAACACGTTTTTATATTGATTTATTTTTCATTTAAGCTGTGTATATATATGTGTGTATATATATATATATATATATATATATACATATACACAGATATACACCTGATGGTGAAAGACCTAAAAAACATACAGAATATCTTGTTTTTAGCCACACCTTTGACTCTGCCCCATGTGCAGACTCTGAAGGCCCTCCAGCCCCCCTTCCCCAAACATGACTGATGTCAACAACAGCCACAAACTAATATACCCAGGAGTCAGTTTTTGCTAAAACAGAAGCATCTGTTTTCATAATGTTAAAAATAAAAAACTTTTTTAGAAAAACAGTATGAAAGAAGATTAAGGGACCACTTCCTCCCTAGGAATTAAGGAAAGCCTCCTACTGGAACCTTACAGTTTATCAATAATGACTGTAAATGGCATGTTTAAATTATGATGAATGATGTTCAAAAACCTCCAGTTCCATGCAGCTGTAAAAGACAAGCCATCAGCATACCATACAATATAGTATGGTTCTGCACGGATGCCTTGTTTAACTTGCAGCCCATGCATTACTGCTATTATACTCAGAACCACTGGAAATATGCCATTGTGTGGCCGCTGCGATTTTAGCATAATTATAGAGTTGCTGCGTTTGCCACTTACTCCATCATCTGCAGCATAATCTGCTGATTTTAACACAAAAAAAATCAAATGTTACTAAAAAGCAGCGATACGTGTAGCTACCCTATAGAAGGCCCTTTGCAAAGCTGGACTGGTCACCTTTTCATTGTTTATTGCTATATTTGGGTGTTACATTGGTACTAATGAGGTGCATCCACAGATTAACCATCTCTCTAGGGAAAATAGGCCCACCATTACATTAGTTCAGAAAGGTATTACTACCCCTGACGAGGCGCCAAAGCGCTTTTTCAGTGAGTAGCACGCTACTCCGAGGCCCATAGAGGATTAGTGTTGAATTAGTATAGTGAAACATGCAAGTAAACTTCAAGTGGTGGATAGTTTAGTCAGTTATTTGGATTCGGAAAGATAGCAGGAGGATAGAAGAGGAAAAAAAAGGTTTGTATTTATATAGCGCTCGTTACCCCTGATGGGGTGTTGAAGCATGCTACTCCAGGAACCCACAAAGGATTAGTGCTGAATTAGTATGGTGAAATATGAAAGTAATTTGAGTGGTGGATATTAGTCACTTATTTGGAGAGAGAAGGGTAGCGGAGGGATAAAAGGGAAGAATGGTTTGCATTCATGTAGCACCGGTTACCCCTGATGGGCGCTGAAGCGCTTTTCTGGTGAGTAGGACACTACTGTGGAACCCATAAAACCCATAAAGGATTAGTGTTGAAAATTAGTATAGTAAGGTTTGAAGTAATTTGAGCGGTATATGTTATTCAGTTATTTGGATAGAGAAGGGTAGGTTGCGCAATAGAAGAGGGAAAGAGGTTTGTATTTATATAGCGCTTGCTACCCCTTGATGGGGTTTTGAAGCGCTTCATTGGCGAGTAGCACGCTACTCTGGAACCCATAAAGTATTAGTGGTGAATTAGTATAGTGAAATATGGAAATTGAGACGTGAACAGGTTAGTCTGTTATTTTGATTGAAAAGAATAGTGGAGGGACAGAAGAGTGAGTTTATTATTATTATTCTTTTTTAGGTCATAGCTGTAGGAGGAGGCTTTTGGATGAGTAAAAAGGGGTTTTGAGGGGAAAGAATCAGGGGGAAGAGTTTATAAAAGATTGTTTTTGGGGATCGGTATAGTAAAAAGAGGTGTCAGATGATGCAAGGAGGGGTAGAGTAGGAGAGAGTCTAGAAAGGGTTATTTTGGGGAACATAGTAGTGGTATGGGGTTTGGGATAAATGAGAGAGTGGATGTAGAGGATATATTGATAGATGTACAGGGTGAGAGATAGGGTAGTGCATTGGAAAGAGTAGTAGATGAGTCAGAAGGTTGGGCCAGAGGATATATTGAGAGAAGTATAGGCTGAGAAATAGGGTAGTGCATTGAAATGCTAAATTAGAAGAAAGTGATAAATATATAGATCCATAAGTACATTGAAAGTATATAGATGCATAGAGGAGGTAAGTATATATAGATTAAAGATATTGATAGAGGTACAGGATGAGAAATAGGGTAGTGCATTGGATATGCTTTTTCAGGAGAAAGGTGTTATCATTCAAATAAGTTTTTTTCAAATTATGTTTTGTTTGTGAAATCTAAAGTAATATCGAGCATTTTTAGGTAATTATTTTTGGAGACTTTATGTCTGAACGGTGAGCCTATAACACCGAATCACAGCCACCCACAAACTTTGGTTTCTTAAACACTAAGTAATATTATTTCCCCACCGTAAAAATAATTTGCCGTGGGGGTTGGGGGTGGTCATGGGTGTCGATGAGGAGTACTGGGTTCTAGAAATTTTTCAGGAGGTGGTCCTCGAGCCTAAGAAATGTTGACGGGGTCTCTGTATCGAAAAGTTTGAAGACCTCCGGCATAAGGAGATGGAGAAATCAGCAAGCACACCCAGAGATGATTAGAGCGCAAAAGCATCTCAGGACAAACTCAGGAGAAATCTACAGTTGCACCCGGAAATGAATAGGGCTCACTGTCGATTTCAGTCACCACACTATTAGGCGCCTCACTGCACAAGCAACTAACATGGTAAAGTACCAAGACGTTGAGGTTAACCTCAGATGTAGCATCTCATCTTAAAGAATTCGAAAGAATGCAGAAAATGTGTCTGCAGCACAAAGAGGTGATGACAAAGAAACCTGTTCAGTCTTTATTGAGGCCACAAGACATCTTTGGTCTGAAAAGCAGATGCATCCTTGATGCTATTTCACCATATGTGAAAAGCACACAAAGTGGGAAAGTGTTTCTGAATGTCGAGGCAGAGAGTGTTAAGAAACCACTTAGGGTGTTGGTACTTTCAATAGGAGTTGGGTGAGGCAGTCCATGGAGAAGGACTATTGCATCTCGTAGTTCAGATCTGAAGTAGTCATGTAGAATTGTCACTCCCATGACCTCTCAAGTAGAATCCAGGGCCCGAATAGGTCTCTCTGGCTGGGACAATGCTAGAGAGTTTAACCATGGCTCAGCTCATCTCTTCTTCGATGGGCTGTGTTTGAACATCCACCTTCTTAGGAGCAATATAGGAGCCCATTCCGGCAGCTCGTTCAGCCTCTGCCTGTGTGTATGGCTCCTCCCTCAGTTTCTTCAATCTGAAACCACAAGGAGAAAAAACTGTTAAGTTAAAACCCCTACTACCACATACTAACCTCTGCAATTTAACTCAAAAGAGGGTAGCACCACTCCCATCACAGGCTGACCCCTTCTGAAAAGGACTTGAGCTGCATGACTCACATCGGAAACCGACCCGTTCCGCCACATTGCAACACTCACCAAGTCCTATCACGTATTGCCCACTGCCAACCAACTTGCAAAGAAGATGGCTTATTCCTACCACACAGCATCTGCCGCTGCCAAAAACAACTCACTAGTAGTCTCTCTTTGCTAGTAACACAGGGTGGCCTTTGTTAACTAACCACATCACTCATATCATTCACTGACTTCTGCTACCGAACTCAACAAGAGATGTAAACCCTCCACTGTCAATCCAACTCTAAGAGGAGTACAACAGAACTTCTATCTTTCCAGAGATGATCATTTACTCCAATAATGTTTTTTTTTACCTTTTCTTATGGACTTTTGTCTTGAAGTGGTCTTTCATGCTCTTAAAATCCACAAAGTATCTCCTAGAAAAAGAGGAAAAACAGAGTATCCACATTAACATAGATGGTAGAGGTGTAAGAAAATCAAGACAGATGTGTGCACTTGGGCCCAGAAGATCCAAAAATCTCAGCTACAGATGTGTTCTTCTGGGCCCCAGTGTAGCTCTGTGTTCCAGAGATAGATGTGCACTCATAACACACATGCACGTACCTGACAGACAGACAGAAGCTAGGAGCCATTAAGAGTGTGATTACATACAATCAAATCCCAATTATGGTTAACCTAAAAGGTTTGACAGAGCCATCTACTCCCCTTTTTTTTTTTTAGAAAAACCTGACACAGGGGCTCTATCTTCCTTAAATAGACACATATAGGTAGCTTCGTCTGTCATTGCTTGAGTGGAACATTGACACAGGGTCAAACAGTTCGGTCGCTTCATTAAGACTTTCTCCTCAATGGAATACAAAATCTCCTGTTTGATTCCTCGAATCTAGTAACTTCCTCCTATGGCTTGGTACTGGAGCAAATCTAACCATGTTTTAGGTCTCACCTAGAGAAAGAGCTTCAGCAGTTTGTTGGCCACACAATTAGAGTATCTAAAATAGACTTCCAGTAGGATTTCAGTCAGCCCCTTGCTCAGGATTCGATGGCTTCCTCATCCATAATAGGTACCTGCTTCTGGCTTTCCTCCTAATTCTTGTGTTTGTCCTGCTGAATGAGATTTTGACCTCTGTGTTTTTGACCTGATGATGTGATCCTTCTACTGCCAATGTTAGGACCTTGTATTGTAGTGCATAAGGGACTACTTTCTCTCCCTCTGATTTTAGGTCTTGCCTAGGCAGCACATGTGCCGTCTCTTAGAGACATGCTGTATCTACAATATGGGCTTCAAGCACTGCTCATCTTTTTCGCTCATCCCTCTCACTGTCTTTTGTTTGGTGAACATCTCTTCATTTGCCGAGCTTGATCTTTCCTCGCAGTAGCCGCACTATCTTGTTTACTTTAGGTGCTCTGTTAATATTTTAATTCAGTCTTTCCCCACTTGTTTGTCCTCTGCTACTGCTTTCCCCTCCCACCCACCATTTATCTGTGTGCGGTCTTCTTCGCCCCACCCAATACTTGCTTGTTTAGCTATGTTACTCTTTTTAAACACATATACAGTCAGTTTCCGGTGAACTGCCCACAGGCCTCCAGAGTCTTTTGAGTATCCCGCCCACGTGTCAAGGATCCCTATCAAAAGGTGAATGGGGAGGGCGTTGCATCACCAAGATATTATTTCTTCAAACTTTTGCTTGGATGAGCCGCTTCCATTGTGGTATACAGCGCGTTGCTTATGTTAACATTTTGGAGATGGAAGCCGAGAAGTAAAGCACAAGCTCATATATTGAGGATAATGCCCTCCCCACTTAGCTATTGCCATTGTCCAGTCTTACAAATTCCTGGCATTTCTGAGCTTCAGAAAGATGGACCAAGACCGAAGGTGAAGACTACTTGTAACTGTACACCATCCCCTCTGTTTATATTGTTTATAGTAGTGCTGCAGCAAGCCATGCACTGGGCCTGGAGCTTCACAAGCTGTTCTTTCTCTGGGCAGATGCCCCATCCACCCTGTCCATCCAAGTACTGTTGTACTCCAGCAACTTCCATTCCCTGTGCACAGGTGCACATCCACACAACCGCACCCGATATCACCCCCTTCCAAACCATGCAGACGGCAGTTCACCTGCTCTCTACCCTGCACAAACTAGACCATTATGCCCCTACCTCTCTAAAACACAGCCCCAGCCATGTGCACTGCTCCCCATCGTTCGCTCTACACACGCACCTATTTTCACTCCCTATGAAGCACAACCTTCCTCAGCATCCCCACCGTGCCCCAGTTGTCTTTTTTCCCATACACAGTCCACCCACTGTTTCGCTTCACTCTGTACCTCTTTTTACACTGCTCAAACTCAATCTCCATACACCCTACTTGTTTTAAAGTACAGTGTACCAATTACAGGCAAATATTTTTGCCCCTTTTGGTTCCCACATTCATGGAGACCTGTTTCTGTTTCTAAAATATCCGTTTCTTGAGGTAATTTTTCTGGCGAGAATGACACGAGTCATTAAAAGAGGTTGCGAGAAGGGTTCAAAACTAGGCCTGGGCGGTAAATTCTGCTCCGTTTGCGGAATTTGGGTAATTACGTGTTCCTCGGAGAACGCGAAATTGCCCAAAATTCTGCATTGCGCGACTTCGCATAATTTTTTTGCTTGTACGCGCTCTCAAAATGCGCGTTCACGAGTTCGCGCGTTCCCCCCCGAGTACGCAAACAGCAATTGCCAACAGGAAAAAAGCATCACGAACAAGCAATTCCGTGTGTTTGCGGAATGTCTGCATGTTCGTAGAATTTCTGCATGTTCACGGAGATTTTGTGCCATTTAGCGGAGATTTGTGTAACGCGATTACGCAAAGTCCGCCCACCCCTATTCAAAACTCAAGACCACTTATAAGTTATTTTTCTGAAAACTGCAGAGGACTAGTCTTTTCCCAGGGGCGCACACACACACATGGTCAAGAGCTGACTTGGGAGACACTCTAGGGTTCACCAACTAGCTTATGAAGACGCGGAGTGTACTGATCCAGAACAAAATAAATGTTGACCTCGTGCAGTGACATTTTGTACCAACATTTGCCCTGTCAGAGCCATATGTATAAAAAACATGTTTCGGTTGGTAGGTAGAAATGTTATGTTTATTGAAAAGTTTTTGCAGCTTGATTCTTGGATTCTGTGGGTGCACTTCACCGGTCTGTCCCTTTGCCTCAAAAAATGGTTCCTGCTTGATGAAATTCCCTTTATGGGTTTGTGGACATGTGTCAAGTGATCACAGTAAATTCTACTGATGTTAGCTGTTGTGCGGCTCCCAACCCCACTCTCCATCGTCTTCCTGACCACTCCCTCCCCCGCTCTCCATCATCTTGCGGACTTATCCTGCCCCTACCCCCACTTCATCCATACCTTGCTGACCCCTTCCAGCCTCCCCCTGCTGTTCCTTGTTTTGTTTGATGTTCTCCAATTGCACTGCGCATGCTTGTTTATTATTTAGTTCATGCTGTACAGCAGGGCCAATAGTTTGCAAAGTGCTACTGACTTTGTCAATAATTTTTTTACTAGCGTCCCAAGTAAAGTGCTCACCACACTTCAGTGTGCATAGAATGGGGCGGCCCTGCCTATGCTTTCGCTGACCTTCTGTCCCTTATCACACCCCTCCCTGAAATCTGCCACTCAAAACAAACTTGCCACCATCCCAGCCTGACTCAAGGACCACGGAGGCAGATTCTGTTGTTCTTCCGGCTCTAGTCACTTTGGAACACCTAACTACCTGCACATCAGAGACCTGCCCTCCCTGCCTCTTTTCCCCCTCACAATCAACCCCAGTCAGAGCGCCTCACAGCCAAACATGCTTTATTTAATCACTCTACAGGGTGCATCTTTTCGCTACCCCCACCTCAGAGACGTGCAAGCACTTCTCCTTTCATTCCTTTTTATTTTTTGCATTTTTATATAGCGCGAATGAAGGTATCAAAACGCTTTACATGAGCACACGTTCCATTACAGACATTTGCCCAATGGGGGGATAATGTGCTGTATGGCTAAACACTTATAAGGTCCCAAAGGTGAGACCTATCGGCTATGCCAATGATGGTTTTCATCCTATGCTCCTCCTTTCTTGTTCCCTCATTGTCCTAGAGATCCTGCAGAAATTCTGTTGATTCTTTTACTTTTGCCTTAGACCTGTCCCGCTCATGTTGATTTTCCAGGACACCCCAGCAAAGGTGCTGTTTTAGTTCAGGAGCCATGGTGATGAACCAATTAATTATTTTGAGAAATACAACCGAGGAGTTGTACCATGCAGGCCAGCCAGCTTCCCAACTGACAAAGCATTTCCATAAGACATGTAGCCCAGCAGGTTTTCAGTGTTCTTTATAATTACATCATCGTTTTCCCTCAATTTACTTTAAAAATCAACAAAACTATAAAATAATTTAAACAGCATAAACAGTTACACATGAAACGTAATACTAATCGTGGAGCACAGAAGTAGTTCCCTGAAAATCAATAACATCAAGGTCATGCACATACATTAGTTTTGGTATCCCAACTTGTCCCATGTCCCAGTTGTATCTACGCCATGCAGCGGTCTGACACTCCTGCAATTAAAATGGCGTCTTTCAATGAAGGATTGCTTCCCACCCATAATCTCTCTTGCATTTCTTCCTCGAACATTGGACAACTCGTTAGTCATTTATGGACTCATCAATCATTTCCCAATCACCTTATGTATGTGCTTGGATACCCTCACGGGTGATTAGCCGAGCTCTACAGATCCCAATTGATTGATTGATTATGGCAAGCTCCCACAATCTGGCTACAAATTAATCTACTGACTTGTTTGGACACTGTAGTTGGGTGTACAACATGTGGTATCATAGCAGGGTTAACTGACTTCACACATCTTGCCTCAAATCTTTACTTTTTAACATCAGCTGTGACCACTACTCATATGTACAGGAACACATTTAAAGGCATGCTTGCCCAACGTGCTTCATAACAATGCTTTTTTTCTACTCACTGAGAAGTTTCTACCATCTAAGGCTTCTACATAATTTTCAATAATCTCTACCCATTCTTCCTACTCAATAGAGTTGTACCGGACAGCAAAAAAATACATTGTGTAACAATAATTACTTAATAACTATCCACAGCCACTACAGTTCAGTTCATACAATGTGAGTGTTTAATGAACCTTGCTCTAAAATGCTCGTGGTTCACAAAAGATAAAATCAATTGAGTCTTTACATATAAAACAAATTCAGTCAACATGTTCATTAAAGTCACGTACTACCGCAAAATAAACCTTCTCAATTCATTACGTTTCAGAATAAAATGTTATATTACATATAAAACCGTCTCCCAATCTTGTGGCTATATGTACTTCTGATTTTGTCTTTCATGAAGTCTATGGTCCTTGGTAAACAAATGGTCTATTTCCGTAACCACACATTGAAATATAGCCTGTATAAAAACACACTTCTGCCCAAACGTGGGTTTAAATAGGGGGCAGGGTACAGCAGGGTGATAGCACAAATGTGTCATAGGGCTGACGAAGGGATGGAGGCCTTGGCCTCCCCTAAAGAGATCGTTATTTCCTCCAGACTCAGATTGGTACAACTGAAAATACTCCATAGAGTCTACCTCACTGGGCCTGCGCTAGTGGCCATGGGTTATAGGACTGATCCAGGGTGCTTGCGGAGATGTGGGCAGGAGGGCACCTCCGCACACATTATCTGGGAATGCGTACAAATGCAGAACTATTAGTTGGGGTTGATTAGGGGTATGGAAGAGGTCAGGGCTGTCACAATCGAACCCAATATAAAGCTGTGCCTCTTGAATATATGGGGTCCACAGATCTAAGCAGCAGAGAGAAACTGTGGGTGATGTTTGGGACTATGATCGCAAAGCGGAACATTGCCAAAAGATGGGGTGCCCAAGAGTTACCAACTATTGTAGAGTCAAGAGGGTGTCCTAAAAAGTGGTCGCAGGTATGGGGAAAGTGGAATGCTTACAGGGTGGTGGGGGGGTCTTTGTGAGCCTTCGAGGGTGGACCATGCCCTGGACCTCGGGGAAAGAGGGTAAATGCGATTCGGTGGGTCACTGCATGATAATGTACAAACCGTGGGTGGGGGTTGACTATTACGTTGCAGACATGCTCCATAATGACAATGATTGTGCGCTAACTTTAAGTGACAAGTTGTTATCAATAAAAAGATATTTAAAACAATTTGTTATAGTGCTAGTTGGACTGTACATGGCAAAGCTGATTAGTTTCAAGAATGTGCAGTTAGATCCACCTAGTCTCTGCCTGATGCAAACACTCTGGTGTTACTTTCACTTTTTCTGCCTCTGCATCACGGCGCCAGTGAACTGCGGCAATGTGTGCAGTGGAATCTGAGTGGTAAGATGGCAGCAGGTTGCAGTGCAAGAGCAGTCAGCAAGTGGAACACGCAGAAAAGTGCTGCACTGGAGAGGTGCTTGAAGCTCAACAGCTCACACTGATGAGATTGTTCTGAACCTGATAATGGGGAGCTTGTAATATGCCCAATGGGACCCAATGACTTAAAAATTCTAACCTTGGGAATTAGAGCCATAGCTGATTTGATTATACTTTCCTACAACCAATCCATGTGAGATAGAGTCTTGTGATCAGTTGCCCCTTTCTCACTCAGTTAATTCCTCTTCATATCTGTGGGATTACTTTTCCACCACCACCACGGTTATGTCTTGCTGAACTGCTTGTATCCGATTATCCCCAAATTGATGTGAAGTACTTCAGGAGCCATATGATGAAACGAGAAGGTTTGTTGGGAAACACAAGCCTGTGGTGATATCATGGAGGTCATTAAGCTTCCTAAGTGCCAAAGAAGCACCTCTACAAGGAGAATATTCACATAAAGCATGAAAGCCCACAGGATTCCAATTTTCTGCTAGAGCTGTTCTACAAGACCTCTGTGTCATGGTGCCTTGTCCTAAGTATAGCACATCTTCCTGATGGTGCCTTAAACCTTCATCCTATGTACAGCTTTATTATGCATTTTTTTTAATGCCCACGGCCGAATGTGTGTGCTTTTGGGCTCTACATAATTCTTCTAGATTCTGCAGCATTACAACTCTTAGGTTTGCTGAGGCTCCCCTCTCCAAAACTTGCATGTTCTGTGGCTCCATTACACCAGTGGCCATCTTGGTTGAGGAGGAACCACTTTATGACCAATTAGATTGCTAGCATCCTCCTGCTTGCTCAAGAACAAATGCCAAATTTGTGTTGTTGAAGCACCCGGACATGAATTTGTGAAGTTCAAGAAGTCTGATTCAACTCACTTTTAGGTGGAGTTGCTTCGTTTCTCTGGAGACAGAAACACTCCGAGTTCACACTTTGTGGTGAGAAACTGCACAACATCAAAAAGCAATTCTGGCAGACTACAAACCAGAAACAGCTATCCTTTGAGGGACTGACTCTACATGATAGGTCTCTTATTATCACAAACCCAAGAGATTTTTAAGAACGGCTCCACTACAGGACTCAAAGTTTTAAAAAAGTATTGACTTGTAAGAAGGTTTAATCTATTGGGATTTCACTGCTCTGGCTCAGGACTATTTTGAGGGAGTAACTGCTGATGGTCGAACACCACCAAAGACAGGAATGGCAAGGGCATTTTTAGGTCCAGTCCCCATCTGATCCTTCAGCTGGAGGCGAGTATACTGGGTTGGAGTACTAACCTGCAAGGATCCAATAAAGGTGGATACTGGCCTTTAATGTTGTTCATCATTCACAGGCCACGAGAAACCTATTCGCCCACTCGCTATGGTGAGTCAGATTTTATCAAGGGAAGCTATTTTTAGGGCCTACTTGCCCAGACTGACGAGAGAGCTCCTGACAAAGAACCAGTGTTCTGAAAGTGAATGAGCAATAATCATGCCTTTAAATCTTGTTTTAATCTTGTTTTAATCTTTTTATTATTTTTTTTTCATCCAACCAGTAGTTACATTCTTGAAACAGCACAATTGCTATACAGTAGCTTTACATATCATATGGGAGTACAACTTTTATCATATACATATCATTTATCACATAGCAGCTTCTGATATACGGTAGATGGCAACCTAGACTGCCAAAGCACCTATCCCCCACGTGGTTCTCTACATCACATCATATATATTTGTCTGAAGTGTATTTTCACTTATCACTTATGTATGTAAATAGTATGGTCATGTAGGTCAGACTGTGGTTTCGGGCTCCAATGTTGTCTGTAAATACTGGACAAATGGTTCCCAGAAATCTCTGGGCCTCGAGGTTTGTGGAATTTCTTCTGCATAAGTCTCTAACATTAAATTACAGTAGATCATGTCCGCTATCCAGTCTAAGTCTAGGGGGTCTCTTGCTCTCCCATCGGATAGCTATGCGTCTCTTAGCAAGTAATAATGTGACCTCTAGAAATGTCCTACGCCTAGCATATTTAAGTTTCCTAACTCCTAGTATACACACTAAGAGTGTTGGGAATCTGCTCCGATAACATCTCAGTGAGGGTATTAGTAATGTCTAGCCAGTATGACTAAAATTTAGGGCATGACCAAGACATATGCAAAAAAATCAGCACTTGGCGCATTACATCTCTGGCAGTGGTCTGTCTCCCCAAGTCCTATTTTGTGTAATTTAGCCGGCGTGTAGTATAGTTGATGGAGGAACTTGAAATGAATAATGCGCAAGCAGCAGTTTGACGTAAGGAGCGTGAGTTGTGTGCAGCTGTACTGCCAATCATGTCCGGCAATCGTCTCACCCAGTGCTATTTCCCACCGGTGTGCCGTCATATTAGGCTTCACAGCCTGTTCCTCTTGGGACGCGTTGTATAGGCGCGTCACCAGGTTCTTGCGTGTAGGTGTTGTTAACAGTATTTGTAGCGAGTTCAATTGCATGGGTTCTTCTAGGAATGTGGTATATAATGTCCTGATTGCAGTGCGTAGTCTTAAATATGCAAATTTCTTCAAGGGGGACTGATGTGCGCAAAGTAAGGGATCTGTCAAGTTAATGAATTCATTATGTGGGAACATAGTGCCCATAGTGGTCAGCCCCATCTCTACCAGCAAAGTGTACATTTTATTTTCCTGCATTACAGTGAGCCTGGGGTGTCTCGCCATGGGCAACGCCTGTGCATAAATCGGTTGCATATGTGCTCTGTGTGCCAGTGCATGCCACGCTCTAGAGGTACATTGAGCTGTTTGTATCTTATCTCGAGGTGTATACTTTATTAGGTCCGCTATAAGGGCAGACAGTGGCATGGGATGGACGCTATCCTTTTCCACCGCGATGTGCGAGATATGTGCGTGAGGTTTCGTCCAATAGTGTGCATGCTGAGCCTGCGCGCAGAGGAAATATAATTGGGAGGTCTGGCACCCCAAAGCCCCCTAAATGGTACGGTTGAGTAAATGTCTTCCCGCTAGTCCTGGCTTGCTTTCCTGCCCATGTCAGGCGTTGCAAAATAGAGCGTAGTCTGACAAAGAATGCCTTAGTTAGCCATATTGGTATATTCCAAAACAGGTATAGAAACCTAGGCAGTATGATCATTTTCTGTAGAGCTATCCTATCCGCCATGGAGAGAGGCATTTTAATCCATTTATCCACCTGCTCTTCCAATCTCACCAGCTGTACCGTAGTTCTCCCTCGCGACCAGGTCTGGATCTCGGTGAATGCAGATTCCTAAATATTTAACTGGGTCTGTTCGCCATTTTAGTGGGTACTCTATCTAGTTCAGGTTCTGTGGTGGTGGCAGTTAGGGATATCACAACAGATTCATCCCATAGTTATTTGAAGGCCTGAATACTGCTCATATCGAAGAAAAACCAAAGGAAATCCATCACCGTTCTTTAGCCCACTCTGCCACCCCTGTTCAGACATGGCCATATGCAAATCAGTCTGACCCTGTGCCTCATGGGAATAGTCCAGCCCGAACTGCCAAGCAATGCCTTCCCTGGACCGGAAACAAGCTACCGAGGACCGGTTTCTAAACCCAGATCAGTTGACTGGGGGTGAGTGCTTGTATGGTCAACGCTCCGTCCATCATTTCCTTTGGGTTTTCTTTGTTCGCCATAAGTTGGCTGGGTATGCTCAGACGTGAGTCCCTTGCTCACTTTGCCTCTGGATTCAAGCAAGCCGGGCTGAAGAAGGCTGAAATGCCAGAAACCGGTCCTCTGTAGCTTGTTTCCGGTCCAGGGAAGGCATGGCTTGGCAGTTCGGGCTGGACTGTTCCCATGAGGCACAGGGTCAGACTGATTTGCATATGGCCATGTCTGAACTGGGGTGGCAGAGTGGGCTAAAGAACGGAGATGGATTAAACCCAGATCAGTTGACTGGGGGTGAGTGCTTGTATTGTCAACGCTCCGTCCATCATTTCCTTTGGTTTTTCTCCCTACTGCTCATATCGGACATATTCTCTTATGAGTAGATTTAGATTCCTGTCTGGGTGCGTGGTATAAAGGACCATATTATCTGCATATAGACCAGTTCCAATGGGCCGAAGGTCAAATTGCAGGGCAGCCTCAGAGTGCTTCTGCCGAATTTTGCAGGCCAGTGGTTCCAGGATTAATGCAAACAGCATAGGGGACAGCCCTGTCTGGTATCTCGTGTAATCTTAATTGGGTTTGAAGTGTTCCCATTGATGCTGACCCATGCTCTAGGTGTGGTATATAACAGTCATATCAATTTGAGGAATGGTTCTGGGAAACCCATCCTACAAAGAGTGACAAACATGAAGTCTCACCCCGTAGAGTCAAATGCCTTGGCTGCGTCCAATAGGGCCGCAGTCGCTGGCATGTCCGGACCTATCTGGTGGTATAACGCAAATATGGTACGTATATTGTGGGTGGTGGATTGCGTCGGCATGAAACCTGCCTGGTCCGGCAGTACTAGATTGCATAGTAATGGCTGTATTCTGGTCGCTATTATTTTTGCCAGTATCTTGGCATCTATGTTTATCACGGATAGCGGTCTGTACGACTCGCATTCAGTTGGGTCTTTTCCCGGTTTCGGAAGTGCTATCAGAAGGGCCTCACTTAAGGATGCTGAGAGTGTGCCCTCCTCATAGGCTTTCTCATACATTTCTGCTAAGTGTGGTATCAGCAGATCCTGAAATTCTTTCTAGAATTCTCCCGGGATTCCATCTAGCCCCGGTGCTTTAATATTAGGGAGCGAGTTGATGGCATCCACAATTTCGTCTTTAGTAATATGATGACAGAAGTACTCTCGTGTGTATCTGACAGCCATGCCAACAGCAAGTCATCTAGATATTCATGTATATCAGATGTAGAGGTCTTCGTTTGGGCAGTGTATATTTGAGCATAGTATTTGGTGAAGCAGTCTAAAATAGCTGGAGTGTCATACACTGTTTGGCGCTGATCATTTTGGATCTGTGTTATGTACGCCGTAGTGTGGGTAGGTTTAATTTTATGCGACAACGCCCTACCAGGCCTCCCGCCCCCGCCGTAACTTCTGGCCGTGTATTTGCGAGAGATGTATTTCACCTCATCGTCTGCAAATTCATTATATTTGTCCAACTGTGTTCTTATTTCTGCTAGCAGTGAGTTATCATGTGTGTCTTCAAATTCCTGCTCAAGTCCAGTAATGTCCCCTTCTAACCTTTTTAGTTGTTGTTGGATATCCTTTAGAATACCCGCATGTTTGTTAATACAGTGGCCCCTGATGGTGGCCTTGAAAGCCTCCCACATTACCTTCGTGCTACTGACCGATCCAGCATTGTGTTCGAAATACTCTATTATCGCCTGTCGCAGTTCCTCTTGGAACACCTGGTCTTGGAGCACTGACTGTCTCAAACTCCACGTGAACTGCCGCGGGGTATGTGTCGGTATAGCCAGCGTAAGACGCACTGGGGCGTGGTCTGAAAGCGTTCTGGGTAAGTGGTCAATGGCAACAGTCCATGTGCACACCTCTTGAGTCGCTAGCCAGTAATCAAGTCTGGACCATGTAAGGTGAGTCAGTGAGAAACAGATGCCTTCCCTTCGTTCTGGATTTCTTAGCCTCCATATGTCCACCATGCCTCCCATCCCTTCCCTTAATATTTTAGCCGCTTGTTTGCCGTATCTATCATTTCCGGTTGATCTGTCTAGCATGTGGCATAAGCAAGTGTTAAAGGTCCCCACCCCATAGGATGGCTGTGGGTTGCAAATTGCGTAGCTGTGTCCAAATTTGTGCGTAAAAAGAGGGGTCATCGTTATTTGGCCCATATACATTAACAATCGTTAACACTGTGCCACCAAAGCATCCCTTCACTATGACATAGCGTCCCTGGTCATCCTTACAGATGTAATAAGCGTAAAGGGTGTGTTGCGTTTCACCAACAGCGGGACGCCCCTAGCGTATGAAGAATAAGATGACGTCAGCTTGTACATAGACCATCTGGCCCCCATCTGCCGCTCTCGGAGGTCTGTCAAGTGTGTCTCTTGCATACAAGCCACGTCCCCTTTGTGTCTATCTAAATATGCTAGTACTTTGCGTATCTTCTGAGGGTTATGATGTCCTCTGACATTCCAGGTCAGAAACGTCAATGTTCTGTGCTGGTTCAGAGTATCATTCAGATGTCATGTCGCCGCCATCTGCCGCGTTGCGGTGTCTGTGGCGTTCTTTATTGCATCGCATATGCTGGTCATGTCACTACTGGTCAGAGTTTTCTGCTTAACCCCCTTGCCCTCCCCCTCCCACTCCACCTTACCCTTACTAGAGGAGACATTCCCTACAAAAACAGAAAGCCTCCCCGTTTCTTGTGGCAAAGGCCACATGGGGGGGGGGGGGGGGGGGGGGGGGACGCCCGGATGTCGCATATGTCAGAATCTCAACACTTTACAACATTTTTGAACAGTTCTGTGGAGAACAACCTTCGTATCAGTGCCCAGAGGCCCATGTCATAACAGTATTGTGTGTAAACATTAACATCATCATCAAAGTATAAACTAATGATACTGTGTATCGACTTATCCGGTCCCGCAGTGTATAGTCCGCCCTGTATTCGAGTATCTTCATATGGTTCATCTCGTTTTCAACGCCGAAGGGAGAGTACATGACACTTATCATGCCGTATGAGCGAGCAATGCAATGTCTATTATATGTCTAGGTCATGTTCTCTCATTCAACATCCGACATAGTAAATTTGGAGACAATGCAAAAATGTCTCGATCCGAAACAAAAGATATTACAAATTCAGCCTGGAACAAAAAAAAAAAAAAAAAAAAAAAAAAGGATTGCCCTACAATCAACTACGCTTCCATCAAAAAGAGACCCGTCTTTCGAGGAAGCCATTCCTGATCCTCTTATGCCTCCAAAGAAGAGTAAAAATGACATTGCCACAAACCCTCTAGATATGCCTATCCCTACCCCTACCTATCCCACTAAACCAGCACCATCTCACACACCTCAATCATCACAACAGTCGGAGGAGGGCAACATTACACCACAGACACATTCACCCATTAGGGATGACCAAGATGATATGGGAGACGATAAAGAAGCTACATAAAGACCTAATGGAAGACAACTTGTTTTTTGAGACCCTCATATCTGCACAAAGTGTTTTGCAATATTTACCTATGTGTAAATAAGTCTTACGCCACGCTGATTATGTTTTTAAAGAACCTGTAAGGGCAAGAATTATAACTCCAAGAAAAGACAAAAAGTATAAGGTGTTACCATCTGAGCCCATTTACATCAAAGGTCAATTAACACTACTTGTTAGTGCTTAATAATGCAAAAAAAAGGTAAAACTCTCAGACTACAGGGGATGCACCTTCCTATAAAAAGAATCAAAGTCAACTGATGCATCTGGTAAACGGGTAGCCGAACAATCAGCTAATCAATGGCGTACAGCCAACAGTAAGCCATTATTAGCACATTATGACAGAGCACACTGGGATGAGATAAAGGGGCTCCTCCAACATCTCCCAAAGGAACATAAAAAGATGGTATGAACTCATTAATGAGGGAAAACTCAGAAGTAATTCCATCAAATGTGCTCTGGACTCTGCCGATACAGCAGCAAGAGGAATTAACACAGGCATCCTCTTGCGCAGACATGAGTGGTTCCGTGTTTTAGGATTCAAAACTGAGGCTCAACAGACTGCCTTAATCTATTTTCGCTAATGAACACCTTTTTGGACCACAAGTAGATGCAATGCTCGAAAAATGAACAAGCATTTGCAATGCAATAGGTCTCGCAATTGCGAGATTTTGACCTATTGGCATTGTAAATGTCAATGTCTTTTATTTATGCATTTAAAAAAAATAGTAATAATAAAAGGCTTTGCCATGTACAATACCAATAGGTTAAAGTTCCTAAAATGCGAGACCTATTGCATTGCAAATGCCTGTTTAAAAGCGCCCAAAGCTGTGCTTTCATGTTAAGAGGCCACGCCTCTTTCTTTAGACGAGCCATGTCAAAAGAAAGGTCTGCAGCTGCTATTAAAGTGAAAACGCTGATGGGGTCTTTTACCAAAAAAAGCATTTGTCTGTCGAGTTGACAAAGGCTTTTTTCATAAAAACGCCCATGAAAGCACGCATGGACCTCATGTCATGCCTGCAGTAAGACAAACTCATTAAAGAAAATAGTGCTTACATACTAAATAATACATTCTGTCTAACCACGAAAGTAAAAGGGCCAGTCCTCGTTGGACGTTAAAAATGAAGACAAGGCGGTACTAAGGAGGGTCTAACAAGCCTATTAACCAATCAGAAGTCAGCATTCACAGAGAACAATGACACAAGCCAATGAAATATGGGCAGAGAGTGGTTGGTGCTTCAAGTCCATACTCCAATACAGCATGCCTCTGAGAGCAGCGCATGCACTGCCCAAACTCGGCCTAAATAGTTGCAAACAAGCTTTGTTAGAGAACTTGCATGATGACTACCCGAAAACATTGGTATATGTGGGAAAAAGTATACTTAAAAAAACATTTAAAAACGGCCTCACTGTAAACTGAGCTGTTAATAATTGTGTCGGTGGGGGTGGGTTTAAACTATTTAGAAACCAGCAAAAGCAGGAGCAAACGTCAAACCTGGTATCATTGAGGTAAAATTAGTTTGTGTGGATGCTGGGGCAAATCTATGCTAAACATTGCAGCCATTCTCTAGATAAAGACCGTAAAAGCATCAGTGTGCCGTTGGACGGATTTAATTATTATAAATTTTCAAAAAGCAGCTCAGGCAAAGCCTCATTTTGTAGGCACGCACCAGGCTTGCACACGTCTACCAAATGTGCATGGTGCACACCTACACAATAAGGCAAGCAGTTTTCGTGTTGTCACCGATCCAAGTTAAACTGATAACTAATAAATAAAAAAAAGTCTAACATGTTTTTAAGTAGGTGAGGGAAGTGGAAGCAGCACAGGGGAGGGCTAAACGAGAGAGAAGCATGTAGGCGACAGAAAGCCACACGTACTACAGGAGAGACTTACAGGTGGGAGATGGCTCGAAAACACATGTCCCTTCATGTAGCGGTTCACAAAAGTAAAGCAAGTAGTGGAATCAAAGATGCCAGCTAATCAAAGAAATTGTAAAGAGGCAATGCTCCATGGGAGGGACAACACAAGATAGGGCACGAATAAGAAGCAGCCAAATCAGAGGGACAATGAAAGCCAGTGAATTGTAAGCAACAGACTGAGCCCAAGGTCCTCTATCTTCTTGGAAACCAAAATATGCCTTGCTACAAGCAGTGCATGACCTGTCTAGTAGGCTCAACCCAAAAAGGTAAAAAAGTAGTAGTAAATGCAACCTAGTATCAAGTGAATGGTCAGCTACACTTTGACAGTGCATCTTCAAACCCAATTGCTTCTGGACACAGTCATCAAGCACCAATGAAAGTGACTTAGCTGTGAACGAGTGACAAGGAGGTGGTATTTGCATGACTAACGCCTACTAAGTCTTTTCTTCAAACAGATTTAATACTATTCTGAATGATTCGGAATAGTGAAATTACTCTCCGATGTGACCTGCAATTTTAAAGACATTTTATAAAACAAAGAAAGGCACTTGGATATAATAAACTCCTTCATTGCTCCTTTTTTATTTAATCAGAAAACATTTCCCTCTACAACACTGACAATGTGAAGCAAGGGTGGATTTTCAAATTATCTTCCATTCCCTGCCCCCAAACACTGCATTATTAAAAGTTCAGTCATTAATTCAAGGGGTGTAACATTAGAATTGCAGAAGTTAAGCATTTAAAAAAAAACTCAAATCACCCTAAACCTTTTTCGTACATTTACAACCTCTTAAAAAAATACCAAAGCAGCACAATAAGGCCAATACAAGTTGATAATGTGATTTTGGGCAAATCACAATGTCTCCTTGGCCATGGACAGCGTCTGGATGCACTCACGGATGATAAGCTGTGCTATACAATTGTATACACAATCGATCTTGGCACAGGAGAGCAGTTGGGAAAAGGAAGGGTAAAGAGCTATATTTCATTCCGCTGTGCATTTCCTACATTATTCAAAACATTAACATGCTCACCGTGTATTTAAGAGCACCAGTTATCGAGTAATAAAATGCAAGCAGGTGAACAATCTGAAACAAAATTTGCCCAAAATGTACTGCATCAGAAAAAGAAAAATAGTTAAAAACTAAAAAAAAAAAAGAAAGCAAATAATTTCATACTACCAGTCTAATAATCCACAACAGGAAAAGCTTTATGTACAGGCAATTCAGAGAAGAGCTGCGTGAATAAACACCCTTCAGAAGGTAATATGGCGCAGAGAGGGCACTCCATGCGTGCCAGGGTTAGACAAGCGACAATTAGCAGCCAACCCTGGAGTGCTCTGGAGACGTCAAATTGCGTGGACTTACTCACACAGAACAGTGTCCAAGGACTAGGATGCCACACCACAATCATTGATAGGAAACAAAACTGGAGAAAAAAGACCTTTTCAATATTAACTTCCATTTGTGCTCCCTAAAAACTCACACGCGACTTAAAGGAGGGGTGCTCTACAAGGCAGTTTGTTGTGAGCTGAACATTGGCATAAACTTTGAAACCTAGAAGCAAATTAAGGTACATGGCTCTGACGCTCTAAACGCTTGAAGTCCGCGTCCAGTCATGGAGCTGCCCCTACGGGAGTGAATGTTGTCTGGGTTAGCCTCACTTCCAAGCACACAGGCGTGGCAGGCAGATGTGACACTGGAGCAGTGTGCGAGCAGGTGACCTTACTAAAAGATCTAAACGGTCGATGAAAACAAGGAGCAAAGCGGAGGCACTGCGCAAGCTGGATGAGATGTTATGAAACAGCTCTTGTGCAATAGTACCCCCCCGGAGTTCATCCAATATTGTTCGAAAGCTAAAGTCAAGGCTTAACAGACAAACCATCTCGCATGGAAATTATTAACAAGCAGAAGGGGCGCAGGAGAAAATCGGGTGCCGTACTGAAACATAAAAGCACAACACCTATGCATATTGCTGTGTGATCCTGGCAGCGGAAATGAACAATTAAAAAGCAGATGGGGTGGCGGTGCCAATAGACGTCCGCGACGGGCAGAAATCAGTATTTAGCAAGCATTGGCATATCCAATAGGTCTCGCTTTCGGGACCTTATAAGTATTTAGTTATGCAGCACAATATCCTTAGTGCAACAACATTAACTGTTGCATGGTTAAACACTTATAAGGTCCCATAGGCGAGACCTATTGGCTATGCCAATGCTTGCTTTAGATCATGCCTAGGGACAGCTTTATTGTTTTCACTGACTAATGTTTTGTATAGTAAGACACTGCAAAAACATTCTTATCTTTAGCTGGATGGTTTTGATGGCTTATATCGGCCATATTACTTACGACTTAGGCTGTCCCAATGTAGATAATACAATCATGCAAGCACCAGTATTTCAAAGGTCGCAGAGGTTGAAAGACTATCGCCGAATCAAATCGGTCTCCTGTAGCTTCTGCAGATGCATGCATCAAACGCTGACTTCACATTATCTGAAGTCGCGTGCCAACAGTTTCCTTCAGTCGTCTTTAGAATTGATAAGAGAAACAAGGTCACAATTAGTAATAGGGAGTTAGCCTTTATGATTTGCATCTTTGAGTAACATGTCAATCATGTTACATTTATGGCTTCATGCTACCAGGGTTAACAGTAGTACCTTGTCTGCCCGTCTTTCCTAAAAGCAAATTTGTGTGGGGAATCCAGTCACCTCACATATGCACCTCTCTAGTTCCACCCAGTGGCCGCCTGAGGAACACTTGTACATGTACGAGCAAGATTCAGCACTCTGAGTTCCTTAAAATGTGGCACAGCGAATGCAGCAGCCGTTTTGGGAAACAACATCATGCTGCAGTAAAGAGCATGTTTATCAACTCCAGACGAAGTGAAATTTTAAGCTTATTAGTATAGTTTTAATACCGAGTTTCAAAAGAAAGAGCTGCGACATGAAATCAAGACTGAATGTTTTGAAGGGAGCATTCTCGTCACTACACTTTACCTTCAGGCAGTATGTGTGTAGAAATGTATAACATAATAAAAACAAAGCGCACACGCCTCAAGTTAAAAAAAAAAAACCAATTGAGTAGTGCGCGTGAAAGCACTTAATGAGCCATGACGGCTCATAACTAAAAAACAAGAAAACGAGAGACTCCAGCACTCTTATGCCTCCTACAGCGTTTCTCAGCCTCCCCTGGGGCGGGACTTCCGCTTTCTGCGGGAAGCCCGCGCCCACAAAGTGACTGGACGAGAAGGCGGAAGTCCCGCCCCAGGGGAGGCTGTGAAACGTTGTAGGCACGTAGGAGGAGCAGAGGCCGCCGATGCAAGTGAGGGAAGCCCCGCGTGACGGAGCCTGTAGCCCGGTCAGTGGGGCGGGTGGAGCTTAGTTGTAGGGTGGGTGTGTGTGTGTGTGTGTGCCCGCGTGTGTGTGTGTGTGCCCGCGTGTGTGTGTGCCCGCGTGTGTGTGTGTGCCCGCGTGTGTGTGTGTGTGTGTGTGTGTGTGTGTGTGCCCGCGTGTGTGTGTGTGTGTGTGTGTGTGTGCCTGCGTGTGTGTGTGTGTGCCTGCGTGAGTGTATGCGCATGCGTGAGTATGCGCATGCGTGTGCATGCGCATGCGTAAGTGTGGCTGTGTGTGCGCGTGCGATTGAGAGAGGCGAGAGGCGGTCTTGAGCGCGTTCACAGACCCCAATCGGCGAGTGCCCCTAGCTGTATCCCTTGGCAGGCAAGACGGTAACAATAGGTCTCGATGGCGAGTGCGTCGCCATTTGCGAGACCTAAAAATGACACCAATGTTGCAAAATCTATGGGTGCCCTTCAATCACCCTCATTTCGTGGGTCCTTTTGTCACCCCAATTTTAAACAAGGGGCAAAAGCTGCATCAACAGATACCTCAGGTACACAATATAAAAACTAAGGGCAAACCTACTTTAAAACCTTCTTAAAGGCAATTATAGGACACATAATTTCAGAGGTTGCGGAAGGGGAAGTAATACACGTACCGCAAACACTTCCTCCAAGCAATTACTCCCTTACTATTCCCCCTGATCATCTAACATCTGTTAGTGGACGTCGCCAATAATTTTTCACAGAATAGAAAATAATTACAACAGAACAAAAAGCATTGGAAATTATCCAACAAGGATACTGTCTAGAGCTGGTCACAACCCCTCCAAATATTCCACCCAAAAACACAATCTTTCCAAGCAACACCAAATTCTGTTCAAGCAGGAAATAACAGCTCTCCTACTCAAATGAGCCACAGAGCCAGTACAACATCGATATCAAGGAACAGGAGTATATTCACTATACTTTCTCATTCCCAAAACATGGGTGACTAACACCCATTTTAGATCTCAGACCTCTAAATCATTACATTCTTTCGGAACATTTCCACATGATTACCCTGCAGGATGTAATACCCTTGTTACAGAAAGGCGACTTCATGTCAGAGTTAAACCTCAAAGACAGTTGCTTCCATATACCAATTCATCCTGGCCATTGCAAATACCTACGGTTTGTCTTTCAAGCACTACACTATCAGTTCAAAGTACTTCCATTCGAAGTCACCACCGCGCCCCAGGTACTCACAAAATGCATAGTGGTAGTTGCAGTACATCGACACAGAGAAAGCATTCATGTATTTCCTTACTTGGACGAGTGGCTCATAAAAGCCAACAATGCTAGAATTTGCAATCTACACTTCGAAAAAAGGATCAATCTACTACGTCATCTAGGGTTTACCATCAATGTGCGAAAAGATTCTAACCCTAATCCAACAGTTTCACACAGGGAATCAACGCATAGTCAGGACAGTTATGCGCCTTTTAGGCAGGATGGCATCCTGCTTGGGAATAGTCCCACGTGCACGCCTTCACATGAGACTACTACAAGAATGCCTTTCACAACAGTAGAATCACTTACAGTGTCAAATGAACAATCTAGTGTTGGTTGACAGCCGCGCACATTTCTCTCTGCAATGGTGGAACTCACAAAACTGTTCCAAGGGGCGGCAGTTTCTAGACCCAGTTCACCAAGCCACTCTTACAGCTGATGCTTGCCAGACAGGTTGGGGAGCATATCTGCAAGATGTAACAATTAATGGATCCCAAACAACAGGGTCTCCACATCAATTACAGAGAGCTTCAAGCTGTTCACCTAGCATTGAAAGCATTTCTAACTCACCGGAGCAACACAGTTGCACTGGTCCGGACGGACAACAATGAAAACTATCATCTGCAAAAACAGGGGAGAGGATGGGAGAGAGACACACTGTGCAGTCATCGCACATAGCACAAACAATCTGGCACTTAGCAATCCAACACAACATTTATCTCCTAGCAGAACATGTACCAGGGACAAGCAATCAAGCTGCAGACCTCCTCAGCAGGACGCAGCAACAAGTACATGTGTCGGAATTCTGCCCCCAAACACTAAAACCATATTTCCAGAAATGAGGGCTTCCACAAATAGATCCATTTGAAACACCATAAAACACAAAACGCCAAAGCTTTGCCTCAAAGTTCTCACACCCATTGTCCAAAGGCAATGCCCTATGGATGAACTGGTCTGGGATGTGCCTACACTTTTAACACTCTCCCTCTACTTCTATTTGTGGTCAAAAGGCTCAGGCAGAAATCACTCACCCTAATTCTAATAGCTCCAATCTGAGCTTGGCACCCATGTTTCACCACATTACTAGAACTCTCACAAGTTCTCAACAAGAAACTTCCCCTCAAGCCGGACCTTTTCACGCAGACCCATGACAAAATCAGACATCCCAATCTCAAGGAGATTAAACTTGCCATATGGCTCCTGAAGTCACAGATTTTGGATATCTAAACCTTCCACAACAGTGTATGGATATTCTTAAAGAAGCTTGTAAACCTACAACTAGAAAATGTTACTCAGTTAAATAGAAGATTTATGCTCCATTGCCATAAGCAAAATGTTAACCCTTTACAGGCCAGTGTACAAAAAATTGTCCGGTATCTATTGCATCTTCAAACACCAGGATTAACAAACACTTAAATATGTCTACACCTTGTTGTTATTGCAGCATATCTACAAAATAGACAACATTGGTCTGTATTCAAAATACCGGTCATTAAAGCTTCATGGAAGGACTTAAAGAGTAATGCCTCCCAAACTCCCACCAGCCCCAAAGTGGAATTTAAACATTGTGCTAACAAGGCTCATGGGCCCTCCGTTTGAGCCACTACATTCATGCCAACTACAAGACTTGACAAGTAGCATTCTTAATAGCTATTGTTAGAAATGGGGGTCTCTAGTTGGCAAGGGTTTGCACCTTTGTCCAAATAGGGGCCCTTCTTCCTAGTCAGGATAAGGGAGTCACACTCCTAAAATAACCCCTGCTTATCCCTTGGTAGTTTGGCATGAGCAATCAGGCTTATCCTAGAGGCAGTGTGTAAAGCATTTGCACATAACCAACAGTAACACAGTGTAAGCACTACAAAAGGACACCACACCAGTTTAGAAAAATATCCAATATATTTTATATACTTACAACAAGACCAAAAACTATAAAAATCCACAATACAGTACTTAAAAATCTTCAGTTATCAAAATAACCTTGAAACACAGTTCCTTGATGTCAATATCTCTGTCTGGGGCTATCACGGCATCGGGACCAAACAGTTCTGGCTGACCGCGGTGTTGTGGGCCAGCTACGGTGTCGGGAAGACCCACAAACAATATCTTTTAGAAATGCAGGGCATCAGCGACCTCTCGTTGAGCTCTCGAAAGCACGGCGTCCGCAGGCGTCGGTTACGGGGGTCGGTGCAGGAGTCGTCGGGCTCTCGAAGTCAAACGTGTTGCAGATCGAACTCCTCTGTGGTGAAGTCAGGAGCACGGGCGTCGGGTGCTGCAGTGTGAAGTGCAGCGGACTGTGCCCTCAGGTTGCGGTACGAGCAGCGGCTCGGTGGCGGCGTCAGATGGCATCGTCGGTGAGACCATGGTCGCGGTGCAAGGTGAAGGCAGTGCTCGTCGCGGTGCTGGCAGGTCACGGTGCAAGCAGCGTCATTGCTGAAGCGCTGTAGTCGGCTGACGAACTGGAGTCTATGGCACCGGCGTCGGTAGGTCAAGGCTGCGGTGCGGGATGAAGGCAGAGCGTTGTGTACCTTTATGAGCGGTGCCCTCGAACCACGGTGCAAGCAGCGGCGTTGATTCCGTTGTCGGGGATACCACAACGTCGTCATGAAGAGAGGTGGTGCGGTGTGCGGTGCCCACAGGTCGCGGTGCGAGCAGCGGCTCGTGGCTGCGTCAGCAGGCATCGTCGGTGAGACCAGGACAGGACACGGAGTCACAGCAGCGTCGTCTAGTTGCTTTTCTTCCGTTGCAGCACAAAACATACAGTTCCCAGTGCTGAGGGTAGAAGAGCTTGAAGTCTTTGCTGTTCCTGAGACTTCTTGAACTGGGGGGCAAGCTCTACCTCAAGCCCTTGGAGAAACTCACAACAGTAGATTGCAGAAAGTTCAGTCCAGTCCTTTCACTGCCCAAGACAGAAGCAGCCACTGTAGGCCAACACAGCAAAGCACGCAGCAAAGTGGTAGTTCCTCCTCACAGCTTCTCCAGCTCTTCTTCTAGGTAGTCTTTTTGATCCAAAAGAGTTCTAAAGTTCTGGGGTTTGGGCCCCAATATTTATACCACCAAATCATTTGTCCTCTGAAGGCAGAGGGTCCTGCACCTAGTCTAAACCAGTTCTGGTCAGTCTTGGAGCACTTTGTTTACAAGATTCCTGCTTTTCCTTTGACAGTGTAGGCCAGGGACATCAGACGCACCACAGGAGGTGGAGCCAGCATTGTGAAAGGCAGGCACAGCCCTATTCAGGTCCCAGGTGCTCCCCCTTCTACCACTCTACATGTAGATGGGTCTATTCAGCCCTGTGCTGACTCACCCGGTCTCCTGGAGCCACCCCAGCCCCTGTCACTCACAAACCAGATATGCAATACACAACCTAGCAGAGGCAGGCTGGATGGTTAGGCTAGAAAATACCTACTTTCTAAAAGTTGTATTTTCAAACACAGAATGTTAAACCCTTGAATGCTGGTGACGGAACCACTCTGTCACCAGACACGGACGAGCTGTGCTGGTGACGGAGTGGTTCCGTCACGGCCCAGCCGACGCGCCTGCTCTGCATTAATTCTGTGCCTGCACTGAGCGTTCCATTGAGCGGCCGGCCCGTGACGGAACTACTCCGTCACAAGCACAGCGCGCCCGTGGCTGATGACGGAGTGGTTCCGTCACCAGCATGGTGGCGACGCGCGGCCCCCCCTCGCCCCCAGCGACGCGGCGGAATTACCGCCGCGGGCAAGGGGTTAAAGACAACTTCATTAAAA
This sequence comes from Lissotriton helveticus, assembly GCF_964261635.1. Taxonomy (NCBI): domain Eukaryota; kingdom Metazoa; phylum Chordata; class Amphibia; order Caudata; family Salamandridae; genus Lissotriton; species Lissotriton helveticus. The sequence goes on from NC_136061.1 coordinate 1,794,384,100, forward strand.
GATGTATTTTTTCATTCTGCGTTCAGGCATACCAAATGTGTTTTTCTATCACATTCCCTGGGTCAGTTAGGATTATAAGAAGTCATATTCAAACTGCCCATTCTGGCCTATGGGAGCAGGTAGCCTTGCAATAGTGAAAAACGAAATTGGCTGTAATTTACTATCTGGACATGCCACACACACCAGGGCATGTCCTACCTTTCACATACAATGCACCCTGCCAACAGGGGTACCTTGGACTGACCTTAGGGGTGACTAACATGTAGAAAAGGGAAGGTTTAGGGACGGGCAAGTGGGTGCAGTTGCCAAGTCGACATGGCAGTCCCAGAGTGCACACAGGCTCTGCAATGGCAGGCCAGAGTTACACTTTACGGGCTGTTTGCGTGGGTGGCACAATCCAGTGCTGCAGCCCACCAACAGCATTTGATTAATGGGCCCTGGCACGCGCAGTGCACTTTACTAGGGACGGACACATAAATCAAATAGGCCAATCATGGAAACATCAATCCATACACATTTTACACAGAGAGCATATGCACTTTAGCACTGATCAGCAGTAGTAAAGTGCCCAGAGTCCTAAAACCAACAACAGCAGGTCAGGGAAAAACAGGAGGAAGAAGCAAAAAGTGTAGGGGTAACCCTGCAAAAAAGGCCATCTCCAACAGCTATCACTTCACTACGACATGTCTGTGAGATCCAAGCACTAACCCTAGTACCATTCTTCCAATTTCATAGGGACAAAGTTGTAATCAGAACAAACCCAACATTTCTCCCCAAAGTAATCTCTCTCTCTTCCATATTAATCAATCTATAGAATCACCGGTCTTTTTTTCCACGACTTGATGCAGTGACAGAACGGGCTCTACATACTTTGGATGCCAAAAGAGCCTTAATGTATTATATCGACAGAACTATAACATTTAGAACAAGCATTTGCAATGCAATAGGTCTCGCATTTACGAGAGTTTGAGCTATTGGCAATGCAAAAACGTAAAACTCTCGCAAATGCAACACCTATTGCATTGCAAATTACCAGTGCCCATGCGGCGCTTTCACATTCATGGAAGACTAATCTTTTTTTTAGACAAGCCGCGTCTAAAGAAAGAAGCGTGGCCGATATTAAAGTGATACACAAAACAATGAGTAGCTGGTGGTCTTAACCTTGATAATGAAGGAGTCTGCTCACTGACCTCTTCTAAAATGAACAAGTATTTATATGGGTTGCTACTTCTAAAGCAAAGTACTTCCTACGATGAAAAAGTACCCATAAGTCATCTCTCGGTTCCGCCCTTGTCATCATTTGGGACTCCTTTCACCAAGGAAACAGCACTTATTAAGGTAGTAACTACTAAGTGCATGGATGGATATCCCAATGTGGCACTAGGTATGGGGTCATGTAACCTGATGGTGGTGGCTGAGAAGCAGTGCGTGAGGTGGAAAGTGACAACGTGAGCTAAGTGAAAGTGTATGTTAAAATGGGATAATAGAGAGCTAAACAATTTTATTAGGTGTCTCACCTATTTCCAAGTCTAAAACCAGTGCGGAATCACAGTAGTTTGAAACAAATATCTGCCGTGTTGATGTAACAGGTCAACATGTTTCTGCAGGTAATGAACCATAGATGGTGTCCTCTGCTTTCTTCAGGACTGTATTTACGCTACTGCATTAGTGATAAAAAAAGTGATCAAAACAATTTTAAAGATATCACCTGGACGTCTTTGAAGTGTATTCGTCCTTACTAAAGGAAAAGGCGTCCGGGTGGAACAGATCAGTAGAGCAGACACATACAACATAAAAAGGAGACAAAAACACATTGGTAATTGTAGACTCACTTCACATTTCGTGGTAAGGTACATACACAGATCGTTAGGTATCGTGAGTGCCTCCAGCTGGTATACTCTGCCATGCTGTCAGGACGTCGTCCACTTACCTATTAGGTAGGACGTGGTAGCTGCGCCTCACCTGGCTGCGGCTCAGGTAGCGAGAGCACCGCTCTATTAAAAACAAGCAACAGTAATCCAGACTAGTTAATATGAAGCCAGGGAGCCCCTGTATGCCGTTGTTTAAGCAAGACTTAAGCACAAGAGGGCGAGTCACCATCTGATGACTCAGCCCCTACAAACAGCCTTATCGAATCCTCTTGCCACCAACAGGAGGGTCATCCGTTAACCTCCACTGATACAAGGTCATACAATTAATACTTAATGTGTCAGTAATGTCATCTCTCACAACGATACGCAATTGTTGTCTCAAAACGCTCTATGTCGTGAGCGTGGCTCGATAAACACTACATACTGGCTAGGTCTGTTTTTATCGCGTGGGAATGCTTGGTCGCATTGTAGTTATCGGGTGTACCGTTTTTTAATACCCCAAAAGTTGTCCGCCTAAGCATTACTACACAGAGCCTCGCTTAGTAGATCTTTCTATACAGTACATACTGGCTAGGTCTGTTTTTTCCGCGTGCGAATGCTTGGTCGCATTTGTAATTATCGGGTGTACCGTTTTTAATACCCCAAAAGTTGTCCGCCTAGGCATTACTGCACAGAGCCTCTCTTTGATCTTTCTATACAGCGTTTGTAAAGGTCTGTCGTCTGCCGCTCTGTGCATAGAAGGACAAACTGGTAGTAAGACAAAGCGGAGTCCTCTTACCTTTCCGTCGGTACTCCAAGCGTCCCCCTGGGCCGTCTCGGGGAGGTGCCGTGCGGGTTGTTCTGTTTGTTTTTCTCTACTTCCTGGTTTCTGCCCTAGGTCACGTGACGTGATCATGTGACCTAGTGGGCGTACTGGGAAATGAAGTCCGAGCGAGCTCAATGTAGTGATTCTATACTCCGATCGCTCATCTTCTAATTATTAAAGGAAAGCAGGGGTCTGGAAACCAGTTTTCGAATAAGCCCACTCCCGTCATTCCTAAAAGGCATGTGAGGACTACGTGACATACAGGGATTGTTATTTTAATCGTTGTTATTAAATGTACACTATACTGAATCTTAGTGTGGCTAAGGAAGATTTTGTCTTCCCCCACCCAATATAGTTAGATAATTTACGACTCGTTTGTTGTGGGTAACATGAACGCTTCCCAGCTCTTTTCAGCTTTTTACAAAGTTCTAACAAACGATCCAAAAAACCGATCACCCCACTCTGAGATAACCGCGTGGGCATTTTAGCGAGTCAATAAGGACCAGTTAGTTCCCTGTCTCCCTCGAAATACTCCCCTCCTCTATAATTATCAGTATCTTACTGTTCTAGACACGGATATAAGGGTGAGTGTCATCGTAGAGAAAAAGATTGCGGTACTAGGGACATTGGTTCTTCTCATTATCTTTTAAAGACACTAGATAGGCGATAAAGATGTCATTGGTGTCAAGGAGAAGCCACTATCCAGTGACCCTATATAAATATGGAGTATTACGATGCCCATCATTGTGGTCTGTACTATTATCAAACAACCCTTGATAGGCAATGTCGATGGCATTGGTGTCAAGAAGACGCCACTCACCAGTAACCCAATAAAGATATAGGGTATTACGATGCCCAACATTGTGGTCTGTACTATTATCAAACAGCGCGAGCCACAATACCATGATATGCAAGTACTAGGGTGTAGTTAAAGAGACATCCATGGTATTTCCTCATTCAGACCTTCTTTTTCTGTATTAAGTTTAAACACCCATCTCTGTTCTTTCCTGAAGAGGAATTTACTAATGTCTGTTGTGTGCTGTGGAATCACGGGTTGTTCGATGACAGTCCAGGTAAAGTCGTTGTGCATGTGTCCAACCTCAAGGAAATGATTAGTCAGGCATGTAGCTTGTTTTTACACTGAATGGTGCTCTTATGTTCCGAGATTCGGATCTTGACTTTCCTGGTAGTCATCCCTATGTACTTCAACTTGCAGGGACACGTACTCAGGTAAATAACATTCTGGCTGTTACAATTAGTGAAGCGCCTCTGTTCCCATGGGCGATTACCTCCGATGTCTATACTTGTGGATTTAGATGTTTGTGGACATGCTGCGCAGTTACCGCAAGGGTTATGTCCTTCTACGGCTTTCATGCCCCAAAGTGTTCCAACCGCTCTCGGTACTTTGGTCCTGGGTCTAGTGTGCATGAGCTTGTCTCTAAGATTTGGTCCCCTTTTAAAGGCAAAGAGTGGTGGCAACAGCTGGTCAGAGCCCGTGTTCAGAATAGACCATGTTTTTAATGATCTTTTGTCTCATATTGGATTTCGTGCTGAAAGTGTTCACGCACGTAATCCTTTCGCTCTTTTCTTTGAGCACTGACGGTTCCAGCAGTGCCTCCCGATTATTGTTTACTCGCCCTTTTCCAAGGAACGGCGAATCAGTTGTTTAGGATAGCTCCTTGCTAGTAGTGGTTTTGCTAGTGCATCTGAATGTTCTTGAAATGCTTCTCTTGTGGAACAGTTTCGTTGGATCCTCCAGAACTGCCCATATGGAAGATTGTCTTTAAGGGCCTTAGGAAGGCAGCCATCGTATTTCAGAAGAAAATTGCGTGCCATCGGCTTCTTGTAGAGTTCGGACCTTAAGCCTGTGGGGGTTGCCGTAATGAGTAGGTCAAGAAAGGCCAGTTGGTGCTGATGATATTCAACCGTGAATCGTAGGCAGTTGTTCCTGGTGTTCAACCACATATGGAACTGGAGCAGTTCTTCAGTGGTGCCTCTCCATACCACCAAGATATCGTCAATGTATCTTTTCCATGTGCGTAAGGAGGCAAAGAAGGGATTGGTCAGTGTAAGGACATGGTCTTGCTCAAATTGCTGGACAAATAAGTTTGCTAAGCTCGGAGCATAGACACTTCCCATGCTTGTCCCAGATGTTTGGAGAATGATGGTTTCATTGAAACGAAAGAAATTTTCCTTCATGGCTAGGCTAGCAAGTTCCATTATCAAGTGCACAGGCGTGATAGAGTCGAGATCACTATTTGAAAGTAGATGTTGTATTACCGCTAGGGTGTCATCTTGCGGTATTGACGTGTAAAGCGATTCAACGTCAAATGAAACTAGCAGATCACTTTCCATGTTGAACTCTATTTCCGGTAGTAAACAAAGTACATCTTTCGTATCTTGTAAATATGTTGGTATTTCTTTTACCATGGGTCTTAGGAAAATATCCACGAAGGTAGACAGCGGTTCCAGTAGTGAGCCAATCCCAGAAATGATGGGACGACCTGGGGGTGGTCTTTGGCTCTTGTGTACCTTCGGAAGCACGTAAAAGTATGGCATTGTGGGATTTCTGGTACATAAGTATAGTGCTTCTTGTTGTGTGATCCATCCCTCCGAGAGTGCTTCTTCTGTGATATGTCCAATGGTGTTGGCGAGTCTCTCGGTGGGATTAAAGTGAACCAGCGGAATAGGGCGATTTAACAACAAAAAAAAAGCATCGGTTTGTCAACTTTACAAACAGATTTTTTTGTAAAAGCACCCATGCCACGCTTTCACTTTAATAGCGGCTGCGCACCTTTCTTTAGCCGCAGCTTGTTTAAAGAAAGGGGCGCGGCCTCCATGAATGTGAAAGCGCTGCATTGGGCGTTAGTAAACAAACCAAAATGCTTAAAGCGGACCACGCTGCTAAAATAAGGAAAGAAAGAAACACTGCCACTATAGTTAAAGCGGACCACCGTTAGAAAATTAAAAAATAAAAGCGAGAGGCAGGCTGCAACTTAGTGGGTGGTATAGGGGCAAATCATTAAACAAAATAGTGTTCACAGCCAAAATATAGTAGACCGTGTAGCAAGACAAGTAAAAGGTTCAGTCCTGATAGGAGGTAACAAATGCAGACAATGTGGTACCAAGAAGGGACTAACAAGCCTAATACCGACTCGGAAGCCACTGTTTATGAAGGACAATGACACAAGCAAATAAAAATATGGAAGCAGAGTGGACAGGGCTTCAAAGCCATACTTCAATACTGCATGCCTCGCAGCAGCGCATGCGCTGCCCAGGCTTGACCTAAAAAGGAAGGAGTTGCCGTTGGGTGCAATAGCAAAGTTGAGGTAGCAGTTTGAAAGTGTTCTGCCAGCAAGCAATAGCAAAAGAGACACTTTAACTTACGGGTCCTAGTGACCCTGGTATGATACATTAGGCACTCGCAGGTAAATCAAAGAATGCCAATTGGGGACAAGCCTATTAAACATACACTATTTTAAGGGTCAGAGCACATGCATGGAGTGAGTGCTGATTAGTAGGGCTCATGGCATTTCAGAGCAATTACCTAGTAGTCCATATGAGTGCAAAACAAAAAGGAAGGGGGGCGGCACATAGCCGGTTTCCTCACAACCCTTAAAAGCCTATTGACTAACATAGGCTGACAAATGTATTGTGACAAGCATAGCTGTCTTTCTCATAACTTTACATAATAAAAAGATCAGACCTATAGCCTTGATCAAAGGCCTGCCACCATATACAAAACAGTACTGCTATATTAAGTATTAGCTTAACCATAGGGTAAAAGGTAAAATATAAGGACATATTTTCAGTGGGAGCACACATCGGCCCAATCAAATGCTGTACTCAAGGTAATCAAAATGTAGGCCTCTCTCTCAGTAGTATCCCGAAAGCTCTGTTTATGTTGTGCACCCAAGGTATGGTGATAGCTCAGCTGTCAAGCCGGACATGTAAAGCACTGAGCACAGGGACCAAATTATTGGACACACTACCACATAGGAGCATTGCTAGGTTTACACCGTGAAGACTTCCCTAAGAAAGGGTGGGCAGCCGGTCATGGCTTCCCCCTAAAGCGTGGTAGATTAGAGGAGTGCTTCTCTAATTGCATATACCAGGACCCCCGACCTGGCTTAAGATATGCAGAGGAGAGTACCGCCTGTCCCAGTCCCTGGGGAGAGGTAGAAACCCTAAGCAGCAGGGATAGAGTCAGTGGCCAAACTCGCCCCCACGGGGACTAAATGTTCATGAGAAAAGGCTATTCTAGTGCTCATTTGAAGACCTGCAGCCACTGCAAATGCTTAATAATACCAAGCTGAAGTAAGCATTCATTTATCATTCTCCACTATGCAGCCTCTTCTTTTTCGTTCAGAATATGGACTGTGATCCTTATCTCCTACTTTTCTCGAATGATGTTGACACTCCGTTGGAGCAATACTGACTTGATTTTAAAAAACGTGGCACTATAGTTGCTGCATGGCTGCACAATAGGTCTGTCGTTCAGCACGCATAAGTAAGGGGGGAGGATGTGAGCTAACGGTCAGAGCTGCCCACTCAGGAACTGGGGAACCAGGTTAGAGTCTCGGCGTCGGCTCAACATCCTGTGATTCTAGCCAAATCACGTAATTTCCCTGTGGCAACTTAAAATTAATGTGTCCTTGAGTAATGTAACTAGTGCTCACCTAAAGCGCTCCCAATATCTGCGGGCGAGTTTGCGCTATATAAAAACTGCAACAACAAAAAAATGAATACTGGTCGAGTCGTTTACTGTTGCCCTCTGTGAAAGTTAACAAATTATCTCTCTCACACGTCATCCTTTTTTTAATCTCTGGATGCAGCTAGGTCGCTCCGCGGCAGCGATGGGATGCGAGCGCTTTTCTTTCAGTGTACTTAACCCATACTTAGCCTTAAATTAATAACTGTTGACTACGGTCTCTTGCTCACCACCAGATAAAACTCCTGGCAGAGATTTGTTGTACTAAGAGAGATATTGCTTTTCTGCTTCTGACAGCAAACCTGACTCAGGGGGCAGCATCCGCTCACTGGTTGCTTGCCCAACCGGAGGGATTTCCAGGAGGTGTTCTTGTTGACTTGCTTCAAAGCAATATTAGTTGTAATAACTGTTAATACTTTTAAAAAACACGTCTCTCAAGATACTTGTGAGTCACATCCTAGTCAAGATAAGTGAAAAAAGTTTGCTACTTGTGTGTATTCTGGTGTAGAGTCGGTCAGTGCCAGACACCGCGTAGGGGATAAGGTTAGGGGAGCTGTAATCCAAGGTTTAATTTCTTAACTCTAACAAATATCAAGGCTTGATATTGTAAGGGCTACGAAGTGACATCTGTGGAAATTGGCACTACATACAGACAAGCTTGGAATGGGAAAGAAAATACGACCAGGCACTAAAAAAAAAAAAGGGGATCCAAGTTTGCAAGTCGGCACAGTTTTGAACTTGCAAAGACACGGTGTATGTGTTTATCAAGCTATGGGAAGACCGCATGGGTTTCACCTTGCTGTAGGAAATATTTGTTTTAAACTATGGGAAATAAACAGTAAAAAACGGTCCAAAACAGGCCCACGAAAAGCCAAAAATACGGCCCACACACAGACATGTCAGACCGGCCAATTTGGCATGCCAGATTGCCCCATTCCGACCCTGTTGTGCACGAAAAACATCTTAATCTGCTATTAATCTAAGCCACACGGCTAAGTCTCTTTCTCTGGGGTAATATGAGCACCGTTGTATTCAACCAGGCAAATGTATTTCGAGGTCATGTTATATAGTTACCTTTATTAACACTGAGTGATGCAAAGTCAGTTAAATTAAAGCAGTGCACATTTTTTTAAAACTTTCTAAGCTTTGTGACGTACAAACTATAAAAGTGATGCAAACTAAAACAAGCTGTCGCCATTACGCACACAGCAGTGTGTTTATTTCAGCACCTCGCTTCCGCTTTAAGTGAAAGTGCGGTGCAAAAATGAAAACCCTGCTGCCTCACTCCGTGCCTGCCCAGAGTAAACAAGCCTCTATTACAAAACCACAGATGGCCCCTATAAAGATAAGGAATTTCTTCACGACAGCCGTGGAGCAGGCGAGCCCGTCCTTGCAAGGGGGAAAGGGGGGGGGGGGGGGGAGGGGAAACGCCACCATAGCCAGACCACTTTCGAATGAAGCCGCAATGCTCATCTCTAAATCTCTCGACCCCAAGACAAAACCAAGCTGTTAGCCTCATCTATGGCCTTTCCAAAATCACACCACGTCACCCCTCTGCTTAAAGCCCTGCACTGGCTCCCAATCAGAGAACGTGCTCTATTTAAGTTGGGTTGCACGACCTTCCAGGCCTGCGCTGGGACTGCTCCAGCCTTCAACTCCGAAATTAAAATGTATACACCCAGCAGAGAGCTGCGCTCCTCCTCTCAGTTCCTTCTCGCTGTACCTAGCTTTCGGAAGAAAAAATCTGGGGGCATGAAGGTCTCTGTCCTCGCCCCCACCTTTTGGAACACCCTTCCTGTCACCATCAGGTCCGCCGCCTCCTATTCTGAGTTCCGCAGGGCGCTGAAGACCTTCCTCTTCTCACAAGCCTTCTTGTCCTAGCACCTGCACTTCTGCCATCCAGGGTTTGCATCCCTAGTGCCAAGAAACCGCCTGGTAGTCGTGCGCTTTACAAGTATTTTAACTTCAACTTCAAGACACCCAGTATATCGTGTAACTCCATCCATTAAACAAGACGTCAGCGGTTGTTTTATTTAGTTGCTTCGCCAGGAAATGGATCCAAAAAAACAAGCAAAACAGAAAGCAACTTTACATCCGGCCCAGGGAGGACACTTGCGAGGGCTGCCGGCGCATGCGCCGTACCTGCACCTTTCACGTGCCCTGCGGCTTGTGCCCAGTGGCGGCGCATGCAGCTGGTGCAGGCAGCACCTGTCCTCTTCCGCGGCTCTCGTGCCGAAGAGAGCCCCGCGCTAGAGAGGAAGAGGGGCACACAGCAGTGCGGGGCTCTCATGCCTATGGAGAGAGCCCCGCGTCGTGCACCCAGCCGAGAGGAAGAGTGGCACACAGCAGTGCGAGGCTCCCATGCCTATGGAGAGAGCCCTGCGTCGTACAGCTAGATGTGTAGAGGAGCTGGAGTGCTCCGGCCGCAGCCAGCCACCGTTGAGGAGGATCCTCCCCACACAGACCGGGTGAGTGGGGGATTCTCAATTTGTGCCGATGAAGGCACAGTATCAAGTTTATGTCCCGAGCGGACCCGCCATTGCGGCCTGATCCAACGATGGGGCGAAAGTGAAACTGCATGCTGGTTAGGTCTCAGGAAGCGGGACAGGAGATTTGCGCGTGCCTGTACGTGCGCGTCCACAGACCCCAATCGCCTGCGCGTGCCCCAGTCTGTACCACTTGAGAGGCAAGTTGCTGACAATAAGTCTCACTGGCGACAGCGCTGCGTCGCCAGGTGCGAGACCTAAAAAGGATCCCAAGGTTTACAAGGTTAAAACCCAAAATGGCGACTTCAGCCACCAGTGGAAGGAGGAGCCCAAAGATGAAGCATGCCACTCAAAGGTGAAAAAGCATAGTGGTTGTAAACCCAGGCTCCATCCCTGGGGTGGGGGATGGAGGTGGGAAAGACTTTTGCCCCCTTTGCGGTGGGGGAATGGCTCTTTGCAAGGTTGGGAAACCCACACCCCTTAATTACAACGTATAAATGTCTAGTGTACTCGTGTGGAAATTTGGCAGAGATCGATGTTAGCATTTAGCTGAAGCCATCTTGTTTCCGGCAGCCATTTTGTCAACCATGTGCTCGCCATGTGCTCTTTCCTTCTTCTCGGTCGTTTGCCCTTGTGCTTTGCTAAAGAACTAGCCATACTTAGCCTCTGCTACTCTGCACATGCTCAGAAGAGTTTGCAGCTACCCATGCATCTGCTTAGGTTTGTTACTGTCAGGTTGTTTCTACTAAAGTCAGCAAGTGTTGGCTCCTCCTTTGTTGACTGTGCATTCCTGTATGACCATTTAAGTATGTAACTCTCCTATGTGTGCTTGTACCGCCTTCTTTTGAGCTCCTTTGTGGGTAAAAAAGACCCATGGTTTTTCTACTCTTTGTGCTACTTCATACACTACCGAAGGGTGTTGTGTGAATGTAGTTCCACCTCAGGAGGTTAATAAAATATCTATTTGCTATTTCAGTTTCCGTGCCAACTTCTATTCACCGGTCTGAGGACTTGTGTGCAGAGAAGGGCGAACCCCTAGCACTGGTAGGCCTTGCTGAGGTCCACCTCTACACTTGCTGGATTGTGTCTATGTAACCCCCATCTGCACCATTGGGGGGAGAGGCAGAAAGACTTTTTGCCCGGGGCTTGGAGGGAGGCTTAAGAAGAAGAGGTTCCTCTTCAGCCCCAACTTTTTAAAAACAAAAAATGAAGCTCTAGTATAAATACAGGAGGTTCCGTTTTTAACCCTCTCCAGGACCAGCCATGGGCAAACAGCCACACTAAAGGAGTTCATCTCTAACAGTGTGTTAGAATTCCACACCATGAGAAGTATCCCAAAGTCCTGTCTGGTGTGTTTGAAATAAGTGTCTATTTCTTGTGCATTAGTTATGTGCACTAATGAGAGTGATATGATTTTCTGTGAAGGTGACAGGGTGATTCTTAAGAGGGCATTACAAAAGACTGTATATATTTAACATTAACAGGCCTTGAGAACACAACTCGCCCACTGGCTATGGCTAGTCAGATTTTAACAGGTTGAGGTATTTTGAGGACCTACAGGCCCCGTCAGGAGAGCTTGTAAAGAACAGGAGTTCTGTTCATTCCGAAAGTGAATTAGCACACGATTGATGAGCACACAACATTTTAATAGCTTGTAATTGAACATTACAATTGTTTCAAGATACATTTCAGTAGTTTAGATAGCACTTTTGGAACACTGAAGTGAGATGGAAACAAAGATTTTAATTTGATCAAAACTAAATCAGAATACTTTGCTTGGTAACGTGCAAATGATAAATATTTGCCGAAACCCGATTTTTACATATTATTGTTTGTCCTATACCATTTTATCAGTGAAATTGTATATCACTGGGAAAGTTTGTGGCAATTTCAATTCAAATGTTGGTCTGTAAATTACTGTGCTACCAAATAATGTTTAAGTGATATATTCATTAAAATTAAAAGCCAAACTTTTTAAAATATGAGCTGAGAAACATCCCAACCCTGATGACAATGCTATTTATTAGTGAACTAAGAGGGCGGTCAGGGCTTGTGTACTGTACATGTGGGCAACATTTTTATACCTATTAAATCAAACAAGAGTTTATTTTACAGTAAACATGCTGCGCTCACATATTTGAAGGTTGTCCGTTATCTGGTAATGAAGTAAAACACTACTTTGAAATACAATATTTGCCAAGGAGCACAGGAAGAGATTAGTGTATGGGTCAACTGCATTACTGTTAGGTTGAGTAGCTTGGTAAAAAAAAATCTGAGTTTTTGAGGCCTGAGTAATGAATTCTGTGTACAAGGTATTCGATTTTCAGCTTGTATGTGTACTGCTAAGAGCATGAATCAGCAGGATGTTTACAGTGTTCCTTAATTTTCAGTTCTAAAAAAGTATAAACCATTCTCGTCCTCCACAAACGAGTGTGTAGTGAGAGTATAGTGATAGGTGTAATGTATATGTATTTGTGCAAGGTTTCGGTTTCCTTGCGTTTACCTTTCAGAAATTCCCAGGCACCTTTCAGAGCATACATCGTTGCTTATAGAGCTCTTTATTGCTAAGGTATGTCTGTTAGCAATTAGTCATGCTTAATATTCCAATGACAAGTTACTTAAGACCTTTCTGTATCTTGTAGAGATCCCCCTACAACCTGCAGACCTCCTTGACCCTATAGGTTACGAGGGAGAGAGGGGAGTCCTGTATTTCCTTTTTCTCGCCTAACCCATTCCACTATATTTGCTTCTACCACTGGCGATCATATGTTAGCATATTTGGTCATTCGTGGGGACGGTGGGAAAAGGAAGAGAACATTGCTGCTGTTGGATCCACCGCACAAGGTTAGCACAACCTGATCCGTAAAGTACCTCAAGATGAAAGAACTACTGCTACAACAAATGTTTCCTGCGCAAATAAAGTCCACTGCTTCTTCGAGGTAGGTTTGTGCTATAGAAGTCAAATAAAAAATAAAACTGATTGTGCACCTATGCACGGCTGTTTTCCATACCTCTGGTTAGCAGCTTCTTTCTGGTGCCTTCCTTTTATAAGAAAGAGAGACGTACAAATCACGCTTGAGTGAGACTTAGAAAGGAACAACCACATCTCTTTATCAAGCTCCCTGTTTTGTACAGTAGAGAATACAGAGCTTTGTTTATGGAATACAGGATCATTGTATCTGGTCAAGGCCCCTCCTTTATCTCTTCCCTTCTCCATCCTTATACTCCGTCCCGCAATTTACGATCATCCCAAATGGCCCTGTTATCCGTTCCCAGGTTCAAGAGGAAAAAACATGGGGGCCTGAGGTTCTCTCTTCTGGCTCCATCCCTCTGGAACTCCCTCCCACTCTCTCTCAGACTTGCACCCTCATATTCTGGTTTCAGATCACTCCTCAAAACCTTCCTCTTCACCACCTCTTATCTTTAGATTCCGTCTCACATCCTTCTCACCACGCTCCAGCACAGCGCCAAGAAACCTAATGGTGTTAGTCGCGCTCTACAAATCAATTTAACATAACATAACATAACAGAGTAAGTCAAACGTTTGTCCTTTTACCCACTCACAGCCATGTTTGCTTTGGATAGTCAATCACTCCCTGTATTAGCATCAATGCCCTTTACCTTTCGTTTTTCACTCTTTATACACATGCCACTCTCGCTTGGTGAATGAAAGTATTAGCTCACAGAACTTCTCTCTAATCGGTACCCATGAATCTCAAAGCCTCCTCACCATATTTCAAGACTACATCTATTTCAGTAACCAGAAAATATTCTCAGACCAATTTTTCCACTCATCTTCCAAGTCAACCATCAGCCCCCATTGCCCTAGCAAATCAAACAACACTAAACACAAGCAGAACTGCAGAGATTCCACTACTAGGGGAGTGGATACCTTTGCGTTGAGTCACTGAGATATCAGCACACAGTAGTAAACCAGGTATGCCAATGCTCCAGCTATACGCATCTCATCAACGAGTGGTCACTGCGGCACAGAAAGCAGCACATCACTCACAGGCAGCAGTACTCGCAGTGCAGGCAATAAAGCAAGTTGTAGTGCACAGCCACACCGTTGCACTCACACAAGCAGTTTGGCCAGTATCGTTCTAGTTCAGATCTTGGTTCAATTATCAGTCTATTTGCAAGTCATGCCCCCCACACTCAGGTGCCTGGTTTACAGCCCCACTTGCTCTCTACTTCAGGCCATAACAGTTGCAGTCACAGGGAGCTGACATAAGTGCTCATGTAAGCACATCCTAAGCCGCAGTGCTTACTCACGCGCAGTGTAGACAGTAGTTTTGGGCATTGCCCACCATGTCGAAGTCCACCGCTTGGTTCAGCAGCTTTCGCGCATTGTCTGGGCTCATGTCATGGTGGATCTGGTCCAAGTCCTTTGTTCGGCGCTTCGTTTTCCACAGCTTCGCAATGCTTTTCTTTTTGTCACTGTTGTGGTTCCCAATTTGCTTAGATTTTCCCATGGCTGCAGCTTCAGTTCAGAGCCAGGAGAGAAAGGCATACAGTGAGAAACTGCACACACGGGATATGAGAAAACTATTCATTTTGTTAGTACTATTATCATGTTTACGTCTCGCCTAAGACAGTGTGTGAGCAGTCTGTTGTGAGATTGTGCCCCCTTACTGTGGGCTTAGAGCCCCCTTACAACACATACAATAGATCCTGGCTTAGAGCCCCCCCCCATTATTTACAAAAGGTTGGCCTCATTATCACTTATTTGCTTGCTTCTTATTCGATACACACATCTACAAAAAATAATGCGACCTTCTGTGTAAAGTTTTTTTCCCAGTTTTTTAAATTTTTTTATTCTTTAGCGGTGCTGTGCGGCATGGCAAAAATCCATTGACAACCCCAATAAGTGCCAAAGGCCTGAGCTACTGGCTTTGCCATTGCTGATTTATAAAGTTCATTTCACGATTGGACAGTAGAGTGCCACAAAGGGAATGACAATCTATGTGTCTACAGAATAACTGAAACAGGACACATTCTAGAGAAAAACTTTTTCTTGTACTAACATCTTCAACACAAGGCCATCTTGGGGCATATATTGCTCTCACATTCCCCTCACCAACCCTTAAGTTGTACATTTTAATTAGGTTTATATTCTCACTACTTTTTTTTATTTCTTTACCTTTCAAATCAAGAGAGACACATTTTGAAAGTGCACTTGCAGAATGACCCATGAGCTTTCATACAAAATGACACAGTTGCATAATTGCGCCTTTAATTTCTCTCCTTTTCTTGACGCTGTCCAGCGGTGGTTCTTAACTTGTGGTTTGGGGACCCCCGAGTAAAAATTCAAACGTTCTGTAAAATGTGAAGTAATTTGCAATTGGAGCCTAAAATTTTAGTGTGTATCCCCAGAAAGATTTTTCGGAGCAGAGCAAGCGCAGGGTAAAAAATATAAGATGGGTGATGAGTGGCCTCAATTAGATTTAGAAAAGCTCCAACATTCCAATTATAATTAAAATGTAGATTTTGTTTTCAATTTGCTTGTGAATTAAATAAAATATTTCATAATTTCTGTACTTGTTTGATAAATGCTTGTTTCTGTATTTTTTGTGTATTGTTTCGCAGATAGATCATCGAAAACACTTAGGCTGGGGTACCCCAATTTCAGTAAACGGGTCCGTTGGGATCCCCGGATTTCAATAATGATCACTGGGGGTCCCCAGGTACCAGAAATGGTTAAGTGGGAGCCCAAATAAGTCAAAAGGGTAAGAACCGCGGTTGTACAGCACGAATAAAAGGCACTGGTAGAGTCATTAGGTCTGAAAGGCATCTCTATTGCCTTTAACAATACTTAATAGATATTTTAAAAAGGATAACAGCAGATACCTCAACAAGGAGGTGCCACCCTTTACCTTCTATGTGGTCGTGCTGTGAGACTTATAAAAGTTAATATTGGAAGATAGCAGCATACAAGGGTGAAGACTGGTTTACAAAAAATTGTGCTAACACATTTTCTGCTGGGGCATCACAACATAGAGAAACTGATTCTAGAAATGTCACTAAATGTGTATTTCCTTTGAAAGGTAATACTGGGCAAGCACAGGCGCTTGTGTGGCGACAATTTACTTAGCAGTAGCATGCATGAACATGAAAAGTTGAGCAATATGAGATCTGGTTGCAGTAGGCCCGTTTTTTGGCACAGATAATCATCATGGCCCAATAACACGTCTTATAGATAGATTCATGCATCTATTACAAAGGTCACATTCCCTGTTATTACCAAAGTACACTGTCACTGACTAGAGAAAACAAAGGTTATGAATCACAGATTCAATTCCACACTCACTTTACCAACAAACCACATGGGTCCGTGTTCATACGGCACAGTCAATGTGGTTTTATCATCCTGCACATATTTAACCCTATTATTATGGTTACATCTTTCTCTATACCTACTACACATAATACACCAAGTCTGGCATAAACCACACATGCAGATCCGCCAAGTGTAATATGCTATTTATTACCATTTTATTTATATTATTTTAGAATTCATATGTAGCAAACTAAAATAGGTGGCATAGGCAAGCTGTAGAATTAAACACATATGCGTGGAATGTTTACACAAGCATTGGCATAGCCAATAGGTCTCGCTTTTGGGACCTTATAAGTTTTTAGCCACACAACAGTTAATGTTGTTGCACCAAGGACATTGTGGTGCATAACTAAATGCTTAGAAGGGCCCAAAAGCGAGACCTATTGGCTATGCCAATGCTTGTTTTTACTTTTGAGTTCGTTCGTGTTTCACTTTTATAGTTATTTTTTTACAAATTATTATAGAATTATTTTAATGTTCCTCTAGTCTATCTCGAACACGCAACATCGAGAGGTAAGGCGGCGGTGAGGGCAGGAAAGCGAGGGAGTGAGTGGAAGGGGACTGTTTAGGGTGGGAGAGCAATAGAGACGAGAGTGAGTAGATCAATGAGAGCGGTGTGGGAGAGAGAGGTGAAGAGACAGTGTGGGTGACAACGGAAGGGACAAAGAGTAATAGACGGAGAGGCACAGAAAGGACCCAGGAGAGGAAGAGAGGGTCACAGGAAAAAGAAAGATAATTGTGGTGTGTGTGCGAAAGAGAGTTGAGAGCGAAGATGCGGGAAGAGGAGAGGGGAACACACAGACGTCGAGAGATTGAGGGGTGACAAAGAAAGAGTGCGTGAGGGACAGTAAGAGGAAATGTGAGGATGAGAGAGAGTCTAGAGAAAGAGGAGGGGGGAGGAGAAATACGAGAGACGGCCTGCGGCCGTCAAAGTGAAAGTACGGCCGGCGGAGGGCATTGCTGTGGGGAGGAGAAATGCGACACGGCGGGCAGGGGAGGGGGCGGAGCGGGGGGAGCGGCATGAGGGTGTGAAGCAGCAGGGGCCTTTGAAGTGAAGCTAAGCTTCACTTCAAAGGTGTGGGAGGAGTGCTGCTGGTGATTGACTGGTGATTTGATGATGTGCACGCGCATTTTAGGTCAATGCGCTTGCGCATTGACCTAAAAGCGCACGGGCACAGCATCAAATCGCCAGTTAGGTAAACTCTCGATAAGCCCCTATATATCTCGCTCCTGCTCAATGCGCATGCGCATTGAGATAGGTCGCTCGACCTAAAAAAGGAGTAAACAACTACATCTAAACCAGGCGCACCGAACTTCAGAATCAGTTAGTAGCAGTGTGCATGAGATATAGCAAATATAAAAGTGAGTGTGAAAAGAGGGAGTGAAGAGAAAGTAAAAGGGTAAAGGGTAAATAAGCAATAGAGACAACATTTGTACAAAATTAGGTGCATCCAACTTGTTGGTCAATTAGAAGGCGGGCAAGAGATGAAGCTTCATCAAAGTAGGTTCTTAAAAGGTGGACTGTAGGGACACAAAGGATAAGGCCAAGAGACAGCATTCAGTGGGAGGGCTTGTCAACAACAACAACTTTATTCGGCTTTTGCAAAAAACCATAAGTCAAGTATACAATATATATACACAATAAATCCTGTCTGCCACATCTAATACTAGAGGGAAGTCAATAATTTGATTACTCCCAAAATAGTCCAAACCAGTGGTCTTAAAACATTTTAATGCTGTGCCCCCCTACTCACCCTCTCCACCCACGTGGGGGAGGGGGAAAGCTGGGCAGGGGAGAGGTTAGTGATGGCCCATTAAAGAGCAACTTACTGCCACCAATGTTTTCAACACTTCAAATAAAGCACTGTTATCAGCGTAATGCTTCTTTTGGCCAGAGCCTGGCGCCGCCCCCATCCCCCCCCTTTCCCCCCCTCCCCAGATCATTTGAGGCCCCGCCCCAGTCTGAAGACC
The DNA here is from genome assembly GCF_964261635.1 of Lissotriton helveticus. NCBI lineage: Eukaryota > Metazoa > Chordata > Amphibia > Caudata > Salamandridae > Lissotriton > Lissotriton helveticus. Next base: position 1,794,402,284 of record NC_136061.1, read on the forward strand.
CCTGGTCTAATTCTAAATAAATGTGTTTTTATATTTTTATGCACACAATACAGGAACCACTCATGAGAATGCTTGCTAGGAGGCCTTTTGATTCTCAAATCTGTTTCCAGAGTTAGGTTTTGCAGCCATCATGACCCACTTAAATCATCGTTTCTCTCAAGCTATGGCTATACCACATATTCAAGAATGGTAATAAACACCATATTTCACTCTAAGCAGAATATATATATAGATACATAATGGGTATATATAGCCACACATTGCCATCAAGAGGTTCTGATGAGATCAAAAGGTATGAAGTGAAAAGGCAGAGTGCTTTCCAAATGTTCCCAGAGCCCAGAGACTACATTAGAGGGCCTCTGACAGATATGACCCTCAATGTGTTTTAGTATAACATTAAATTTGGGTCAGTAAGTGGGAAAAGTATTTTTTCATCCACTGAAATTGTATGTAAAATAGTAGGTGAAATACTGGACTACAGCCTTTGTGTGTTTTTCCATGAAAAGAACAGAACATACTTAATTAGCTACTTAAGCATTGAGATTTTTTTATTTTGTATTTTTTTTTTGGTCCTGCAAGTTTTGAACTTTGCTGAACCTTCGACCTGCTACACGTTGCCCGAGAACTTTAAATACCTTGTTGAAGATCTAGGACAAATGAAAAAAATTTACCCAGTGCCAGTTTTTGACAAAAAAATATTTTGCCACCCTTAGTCTGGAGCGTAGACATTGTATAGAGGGTTACACACACTGAGAAACATTCGAATGGGAATAGCAGTGGCCGGCAGAGGATGAGAAAAGCCTGAAACAGAGATAGCAAATCTACACACACAAAAAAACAAGCACTGTCAAAGCCATTAGGGATCATCTTTTCAGCCTATTGGCTTTTCCAGTTGTTTTTAGCTGATACTTTGCAGTGCAATGCAATGCAATGCCATGCATGCATTCTGGCACATGCCACTGCAGCTTAAAATGATGCTGTGTGCACATGCACGCATAAATCACGAGAATTGTGTTTGCATATGGCATGAACCGTCACTGGCTTTCTTTTTTTTTATTCAGCGTTCCAAGATGGCAGACACCATAGGCAATGGTATATTTAAAAATATACATATGAATTTAAACATTTCAAAAACAGAGTAATCAAGCCACAAATGCCAGCTGTTGGGCCCTCCAAAAAAGTTGTACATTGTTTTTAAAAAAAGGACCGAGATGAGAGGTAGGGAGCAGGTGTGGGAGAAGTGACCATGAGGGAAGCAATTATAAAGAAAGGAAAAAGATATTTATTAAAAACAAAGAAAAGACAGGTTGGAGAAAGTAATGGATGAGCTGGAGGTTCGGGGAGAAGGGAACACCATGGTAAAAGCAGGAGGGTGGTATTTGAGAGTGGTAGCAGCATGAAGAAATATGCAAGAAAACACATGCCGTCTTGTTATTTGCAGGTTCCTGAATGCGAGCATTGGAAAGACACAAGTCACCCAATCAAAAGGATGGTATGGAAGCTATGGTCCATGGGAAGGAGAAACAAGACAAAGAAAAAACTGAACGAAAAGCAAGTAAATGGGGTTGACAAGAAAGCCAACCCATGCTAAGCAGTGGACTGGCGTGAACCCACTGCAAGTTTTTAGAAAGGTTCACAAGAGGTCTTTGGAAAACAGACAGCTAAAAGTGGCCTGTAGCCAAGACCTAAAAAGACAACTACGGGAAGCGGAGCTGACTTTGAGAAGATCATAGATAGCCTCGTAGATGAAGGTTCTGAAGGGGGCTCTTAAGGGCATACGGGATACCATGAGGAGAAACAGCGTGCTAGAAAGAAAGGTAAGAGGTGACTGCTTGTCACTAAGAACACAATGCCACTGTCCTGGTACTCGTTAAGCAACCCAGTGCATTTTGAGCACTGTAGTTCTGCGTCAATTTAGCTGGCCCAGTTTAAGTTAAACACATGAAAAGAACAACATGTAAAATAAAGTCAGGGACTGGAGCACTGCAAAACTGGTGACACAGTTATCTAGTAACTTTAGACAGATACAGTTTCTTATACTTATTTCAACTCTTGCTAGTTTCATTGTCTCCAACAATTGAACTGCACTCCAAATCTTAAAGTGAACAGAAATAGCTAAGGCTTCAAGAGTAAAGGGCAGAAGGTAAGTGTTGAGATGGTAAATCCCTTCACTTGTTGACGTACAGGTCCCCCTGCCATGAGTGGCCCAACAGCAGCTATCGCTGAATCCTTAGTGCAAATTTTTGTTGTCAAAAGAGAACATAGATCATGCATGTGCATCCGGACACAGGTCCGTCTCACGGATTGCGGTTTTGTTGGATTAGGAGGGGTGCCCTAAGAGCTACCCTCATAGTGGTGAAAGGATACTGCATTTGCCAGGAGTTAAGTAGCACAAGTGCCATGGTGGCAGCATACCATCTAGTGATTAATAGAGGTGAACAGGCCTTTGTAGGTCTCGGCCTTCGCAGGCTACGCTTGCGTACTCTCGCCGGCGAGTTCTTATGTTTCTTAGTGTGGGGCTTAAACCCGCCCCTCTTCTCCATTGGCTGGCTTCCTAAACGGAGGCCAGCCATTGGAGGAGAGGGGCGTCTGTCCATTTAAGCCCCGTCTTTTTGGGTTTGGGGTGTGTTTTTTAGTTTCTTTCTCTTCTCTTCCATTGGCTGGAATTTTACATTCCAGCCAATGGGAAGAGGAGAGAAAGAAAAACACGCCCCCGGATCCGAAAATGACGGGGCGTTTCTCCAAGGCATTTCTGCATGACCTCAGAGAAACATGGTGGTGTGGAGCGCTTCCCTCTTGTTTTCTCTTCTTCCCTCTTCTACTTTCTCCTCTCCCTCTCCTTTACCTCCCTTCCCTGTCCTTCTCACCCACCCACTCCCTCCCTCTTCGTTTCCTGGCCGCACCCTTTTCCTCACTCTTACCCTCCTTCTGCCCGACTTTACTGCCCCCTTCGGCCGCCTGGTCCCAGTCTTCTTGCTATACTTTCTTTCATGCATCTCCCTTCTCTTCACTTATTTTCCTCCCTCCCCCTCTCCCTCTCTGAGCGGCCCCTCCCTCGCCCCCCCTCTGCCCTCCCCGCCCCTCCTCCTCCTGGGTGTGGTGCCGTACTTTTCAGGGTGGGGTCAGCTCGACGTGGCTGTGAGTCAGGCGGGTGGGGCTGGGTTCACTTCCCTGGCCTCCAACCCCCTGCCAGCATCCCCCTGGGGGGGCCTAACTTCTGGCCACCATGGGAGAGTGCCTGGGTAAGATTGGAACTCGGGGTGGGTGTGTCGTGGGGGCCGCCGGACTCCGTCACTGCTCTTCCATGTCTGGTGATTTTGAGGTGGTGGTAGTGATGGGTGGGGGAGGGGTCGTGTGTTGTAGTGTCTGCTCTTTTCCCAGTGGCATTGGAGTGCGTGAAGTTGCCATTTTTGATTGCCGTTCCCTGACTTGTGTGTGTGTGTAACTCTACAGGCCCGGGTGGAAACTCTAGCGGGGTCTGTGCAGTTGCAAATATGTCTTTTGGGCGTGTTTGTGCGGCGAGCATTGGCAGAGTGTCCTTTCCCAGCATGTGATTACTTCTGTACACAAGTCAGGGATGTTTCACGAGTTAAGAGTTGTGTACAGTATCTGTGGCTTGTTGCTCTTCGCCAGTGGGGAGTGTGTGGCTGGGTTGTGTTTGCAGGGTACTGTGTGCGTGTGGTTGTAATGTTTGTAGGCTGTGGTGTGTGTGTGTGGCTGTAATGCTTGGAGGCTGTGGTGTGTGCGTGTGGATGCTTGGAGGCTGTGGTGTGCGTGTGGCTGTAATTCTTGGGGGCCGTGGTGTGTGCGTGTGGCTGTAATTCTTGGGGGCTGTGGCGTGCACGAGAAGCTACGCATTGTTTATTTAGAGGTTTTTAAATGTGGCTGTCGAGCGGACTCCTAAGCATAAAGGACCAGCTAAAGCTACGGTGCACAAAGCACAGTTTACTAAATTCAGTCTGCGTAGGGAAACCACGGCCCGTAAGAGGCTGGGTAATCATTTCCGGTGCGGCAGGAGTCTCCTTTCCAAGGTTGCTCCTTGTAGCGTCACTTTGGTAGGCGGTGCTTTTTGAAACTAGCTCAATGTGTATTTTTACACTCCATTGAAGTGTTTGTGTGGACAGACCAGCTCATTCCACTCCCCTGGTAGAGAGCTGACCGGTGGCAGTCGGGCTTATGAGACCGGGAGGCAAGACCCTGTGGGGGAACCTTCCACCTGATGTAGGCGGGGTGACAGTGGCACGCACGTGAACACACCAGAGAAATACTGCGTGTAATCATGAGCGGCAACAGGAACCAAAAGCTGTGGCGAAAATGTTTTACACGTTTTTAACTGATAATCTTTGAATGTGCAGCACGCTGTATGTATTATACAATAAGAAAACCTTAGGACCGTAACTTTATAACTGTATATTTGTGTAGCAAGCAAACAACTAGTGTACTGTGCATAATAGTCACCTCTTTAAGAAAGGCTCCAAATAACGTAGAAACGAGTTTAGTTCATTATGTTTGCCTATGTGTATATATTGATATAGAGAAGGAACTTAGTAAAGGAGAGTGCTGTACAATACGTGTTGTGTCGGGAGACAAGCTAAAAGATTGTGCACTTAAAGTGGCGATACACAAATAGATTTTACACACTGCATTTCAAATTTTTCATAAATGCATTGGAGCATAAATTATTAAAAATACTCTTCCCAATACTAATATTCAGTATGTACATGCTCTCTCGCACCATCACCTGACTGCCCCCCCCCCCCCCCCCGTCTCCTCGTGCCCTCTTGCTGTCATCTCCCCGCTCCCTCCCTTCCCGTAAGAACCCTTCAGGCGCTCCCGTAAAGTGCTGTCATTCGCTCCCAGTTCATTAACCATAACATCGCAGATGATGTTTGTTATATCTGTCACTGGAGTGAGACCTACTGGCTCACTAATGTAACTTTCTGCTGCTGTGTGCTTCACTCAACGTTGGCCTACACCAAGTTAGTAATTAGCGCATGTGCCGTTTGGTTGTGCACCTCTGAATGATACCATGCATGGAAGTTTCTTTGTTAATTTTGGAGTCCCAGGGCAGACTGGAGGAGCCATAAGGAAGCAGAGGAATTCCCCCCTCTCCCGAGAGATATGTGGATTGCTGCATTCCTTTGAGCTGAGTGAGACACACACTTGGAGAACAACAGCCATGATCTTTAATACACTTTAAAGGGTTCTCTTAATTCAGAGAGCGGTTATTGGTAAGGGGCCAGGGCACATCTCAGCAAGGAGATGGGGCTGATAAGATCATCGTAATGAGCAGGGTTAGGGGCCCCAGAGTAACCTTTTTATGAAAATATCCCTGTGGCTGGACATCCACTTGTGAGCCTCTGGTCACTCCCAAAGCCTGTACTGTGGGACTATTAGATTTGAAGTTTCACCTACTGTGACAGACTACTTTCTGGAACCAGGGTAAGGCAGAAGAGCAGACCCCAAAACAAACTTCAAATACGCAGACCCTGAATTGCATTTGGTGTCCAGAGATGGACTAGAAGGGGTGCTCAAGGCCCACAAAATTGTCAACTGACAAGCAGTCAATTGGGATGCGCAAGGATGAGAAGCTCTGCAAGATTTCTGTCTGTGAACAGGGCTGAAGGTTAAGGCCTGCCAGTCTCTCAGCTGGGTGAGGGGATATCACCCAGGGACATCCAAGACCATCAGCCCATGGAGCACCAGTGCCTGCCTGCTTGCCAAGACCAGTGTGCTCTCCGGTGAGGAAGAGGAGAGCGCTGAAGGGAGTGAGGCCCAGTGGGGGAGCCTGGCAAGTTGATCCCTGTAGCAAGGTGTGAGGAGAAGTCTGCTGCACCAATTGGGTCGCCGCTCATGTGCAGGTTCAGAGGCGCAGTGGTCAGCATCACCTTTGTGCCGAATGGGCTGCAGTCCGTGTGGGAAGTCAGAAACCCTGACTACCAAGTTGAGCCACTGTGAAGATTACAAATGTGCAGATCGGGCTGTAGCCTGTATGCAGAGTAAGGTTGGCGACCATGTATGCCAGGTGGAGACACCGGAAAGGACAACCGAGTGGAAGTCCTCCTAATGGGGTGAGGCCGCTGTGGTGACCGATGTGGGCCTGCGGCCCGACTGAGGATCAGTACCGGAGCGACCGACCCCTGCACCTGTGGGAAGTTTAAGAGGAGCGTACCATCTCACCAGAGGAAACTTTGTGCACGCCTATAGGCTGTCCCAGCAGGGCTTTAGGTGCTACTCACCAACAGCAGAAACTTTGGTCAAACCATCGTCGCAGGAGCGGATAACCCTAATCGCAGAGAAAGAAGGCACCACAGGAACTAGTTCTGCCACCTAGTGCTCCAATACACTTTTGACTTTTATCAGAGTGGGACTCCTGAGACTGGGACTGCCAGTGGGGCCTAACCTGAATGTCGCCTGTAGTGGATGGGGAATAAACATGACCACTAGTAAGAGAGAAGTAGTACTCTCCTATTGAAAACCAGAGCCCTGACCTTAGGGATCTGTGTGTATTGGTTGTGCATGCTGTATTTCACTTTGAGTTCATATATAAATACTAATTATTTAATAAAAGAAAGTATCTAACTGGACAATCATGTATTGCTTCTGATTGTAGTTTGAGTTGTGATCCCCCACCAAGAAGCCCTTGCCTGATCGACCCACACTACCACTGAGAAAAAAGCTCAAGGGGTACTTTGCCCAGTTGCCCGGGACCCACAGGAGGTCAGGCAATGAGGCTATTGGAGGTAAAAGGCCTCAATCCCCAAGGGGCCAGTAGCTCCTGCTTGCCCAGTGTCTCTCTGAAACGGGTTCCGACAGCAAGGATATAAGCCCAAAAGTAAAGTGTACAAGGAATACAGTAAACAGATCTCTAAGGCTTTTCCATGACTCGCGTGAAAAGCTCACTCATTCCAGGTTTTTAACCTTGCATTCTGCCACTGCGTTTTTGCCCTATAAATTGCTTACAATGCAAAGAAAACAAGCATTTGCAATGCAATAGGTCTCGCATTAGGAAAGTTTGAGCTATTGGTATTGTAAATTACATTTTTTATTTATGTTTTGTTTTTGAAAATAGCGAAATTATTAGCTTTGTCATTTACAATGCCGATAGTTATAACTTTCGCAAATGTGACACCGATAGCATTTGTAATGCAATATGTGTTGTATTTACGTGACTTACATGTATTGATATTACAAATAACAATGGCTTTTAATTTTTCTAACTAATTAATACTTAAATAAAAGCTATTATAATTTCTAATGGCAATAGCTTAAACTTTTGTAAATAACTTTTGTGAAGATTATGTTCAGTGTATTTTATTGTGACGAAAATCCAATAACAGAAGTGAAATATTAACATTTTTTTGTTACATTTGTAATAAAATAAAGCTTGAAACATTGAGAGAACATATTTGAACCAGTTGTTGTTGAATGGTTGCACAGATTGATGCTGTGGTGGCACTGAGTGATGTTGTGATGGCGAACGAGTAATGCTGTGGCGTTCAGTGATGCTGTGGTAGCGCATAGTGATGTTGTGGTGCCCCTGAGTGATGCTGTGGTGGTGCTGAGTGATGCTGTATGCTATGCTATGTTTTGTTGGGCTACGTTTTGTTGGGCTACGTTTTGTTGGGCTACGTTTTGTTGGGCTACGTTTTGTTGGGCTACGTTTTGTTGGGCTACGTTTTGTTGGGCTACGTTTTGTTGGGCTACGTTTTGTTGGGCTACGTTTTGTTGGGCTACGTTTTGTTGGGCTACGTTTTGTTGGGCTACGTTTTGTTGGGCTACGTTTTGTTGGGCTACGTTTTGTTGGGCTACGTTTTGTTGGGCTACGTTTTGTTGGGCTACGTTTTGTTGGGCTACGTTTTGTTGGGCTACGTTTTGTTGGGCTACGTTTTGTTGGGCTACGTTTTGTTGGGCTACGTTTTGTTGGGCTACGTTTTGTTGGGCTACGTTTTGTTGGGCTACGTTTTGTTGGGCTACGTTTTGTTGGGCTACGTTTTGTTGGGCTACGTTTTGTTGGGCTACGTTTTGTTGGGCTACGTTTTGTTGGGCTACGTTTTGTTGGGCTACGTTTTGTTGGGCTACGTTTTGTTGGGCTACGTTTTGTTGGGCTACGTTTTGTTGGGCTACGTTTTGTTGGGCTACGTTTTGTTGGGCTACGTTTTGTTGGGCTATGTTTTGTTATGTTATCCTACGCTTTGTTTTATTATGCTACGTTTTGTTATACTATGCTTTTTAGGTCTCGCCTGTCGATGCGCATACGCATTGAGCAAAGCGAGACTATAGGGGCTTAAACAGAGCTTACCTACACTGGCGATTTGATGAAGTGCATGTGTACTTTTAACTCAATGCGCAAGCGCAATTAGTTAAAATGCACGTGCACAGCATCAAATCATCAGCTTGGTGCCGCCAGCAGCTCTTCCCGCTCCGCCCCCTGGTGCATCAAAGGCTTTGCGCTCTGCCTCAGCCCAGCCATTCTCCTCCCCTAATTACCCCCTGCTGCATTAAAGGCTTTTTCACGGCCGGCCGGCCATGCTTTCAGTTTCACGGCCGGCCAGCGGTGTCTTTTCTTTTTTTCATTAATTGAATGCGCTCACAGCTGCAAGCCGGCCGGCCATGCTTTCAGTTTCATGGCCGGCCGGCCATATCTTCTTTTCTTTTTTCATTCATTAATTGAATGCGCTCACAGCTGCAAAGGTCTGCGCCCTCCATCACTGGTAATCTCCCCATCTCTTGCCCACAACGAATGGATAACCAAAATGTATAAAACCGCCTCATGAGTGCTGCAAAGCCCGACAAACTTTAAGAAATCCAGGAATGCTGCCGATTTCATCTCTGTCGTTAAAAGCCCGCAGCGTCTCAGAACCAGCTTGCATTTTTTTAGCCATGCCATAAGTATGCGCTATATCCACATCCACATACACCACCACATCCACAACCACATCCACCACATCCACCACCACCACATCCACCACATCCACCACCACCACATCCACCACATCCACCACCACCACATCCACCACCACATCCACCGCATCCACCACCACCGCATCCACCACCACATCCACCATCACCTCCATATCCACCACCGCATCCAACGCCACATCCACCACCACAACCACCACCACCGCATCCACCACCGCATCCACCACATCCACCACCACCACATCCACCGCATCCACCGCCACCGCATCCACCGCCACTGCATCCACCGCCACTGCATCCACATCCACCTCCACCACATCCACCTCCACCACATCCACCTCCACCACATCCACCTCCACAACCACCTCCACAACCACCTCCACAACCACCTCCACAACCACCTCCACAACCACCTCCACAACCACCTCCACAACCACCTCCACAACCACCTCCACAACCACCTCCACCGCATCCACCACCACCGCATCCACCACCACCGCATCCACCACCACATCCACCGCATCCACCACCACATCCACTGCATCTACCACCACATCCACCGCATCTACCACCACATCCACCATCACCTCCACATCCACCATGACATCCAACGCCACATCCACCACCACCGCATCCACCACCGCATCCACCACACCCACCACCACCACATCCACTGCATCCACCGCCACTGCATCCACCACCACTGCATCCACCACCACCGCATCCACCACATGCACCACTGCATCCACATCCACCACCACATGCACCACCACCGCATCCAGCACATCCACCGCATCCAGCACCACATCCACCACCGCATCCACCACCGCATCCACCACCGCATCCACCACCACCACCGCATCCACCACCACCACCGCCTCCACCACCACCACCGCCTCCACCACCACCACCGCCTCCACCACCGCCTCCACCACCGCCTCCACCACCGCCTCCACCACCGCCTCCACCACCGCCTCCACCACCGCCTCCACCACCACCACCACCACCACCACATGCACCACCACATGCACCACCACATGCACCACCACATGCACCACCACCGCATCCACCACCACATCCACCACCACATCCACATTCCCCACCACCACATCAACCACCTGCACCACCGCATCCACGACCACCACCACATCCACTACCACCACCACATCCACTACCACCACCACATCCACCACCACATGCACCACCACCGCATCCACCACATGCACCACCACATGCACCACCACCGCATCCACCACCACATGCACCACCACCACTGCCACATCCACCGCATCCACCACCACCACATCCAACACTTCCACCACCACTGCATCCATAACCACCACCACATCCACCGCATCCACCACCACCACATCCACCACCACATCCACCACCACATCCACCACCACCGCCTCCACCACCACCACATCCACCACATGCACCACCACCGCATCCACCACCACATCCACCACCACATCCACCACCACCACCACATTCACCACCACATTCACCACTTCTTCCACCACCACATGCACCACCACCGCATCCACCACATCCACCACCACTACATCCACCACATCCACCACCACTACATCCACCACATGCACCACCACCACCGCATCCACCACATGCACCACCACCACCGCATCCACCACCGCATCCACCACTACATCCACCACCTGCACCACCACATCCACAACCACCACATTCACCACCACATTCACCACTTCTTCCACCACCACATGCACCACCACCGCATCCACCACCACCGCATCCACCACATGCACCACCACATGCACCACCACCGCATCCACCACCGCATCCACCACCACATCCAACACTTCCACCACCACTGCATCCATAACCACCACCACATCCACCGCATCCACCACCACCACATCCACCACCACCACATCCACCACATGCACCACCACCGCATCCACCACCACATCCACCACCACCACATGCATCCACCGCCACATCCGCCGCCACATCCGCCGCCACATCCGCCGCCACATCCGCCGCCACATCCGCCGCCACATCCGCCGCCACCACATCTGCCGCCACCACATCTGCCGCCACCACATCCGCCGCCACCACATCCGCCACCACCACATCCGCCACCACCACATCCGCCACCACCACATCCGCCACCACCACATCCGCCACCACCACATCCGCCACCACCACATCCGCCACCACCACATCCGCCACCACCACATCCGCCACCACCACATCCACCACCACCACATCCACCACCACCACATCCACCACCACCACATCCACCACCACCGCATTTACAAAATTAAAAGCCATTGTTATTTGTAATATCAATACAACTAAGTCACGTAAAAACAACACACATTGCATTACAAATGCTATAGGTGTCACATTTGTGAAAGTTAAAACTATTGACATTGTAACTGACAAAGCTATTAATTTTGCTATTTTCAAAACCAACACATAAATAAAAAAAGTGACATTTACAATACCAATCGATCAAACTTTCCTAATGCGAGACCTATTGCATTTCCAATGCTTGTTTGTTGTTATACTATGCTGTGTATTGTTATACTATGCTGTGTATTGTTATACTATGCTGTGTATTGTTATACTATGCTGTGTATTGTTATACTATGCTGTGTCTTGTTATACTATGCTGTGTCTTGTTATACTATGCTGTGTCTTGTTATACTATGCTGTGTCTTGTTATACTATGCTGTGTCTTGTTATACTATGCTGTGTCTTGTTATACTATGCTGTGTATTGTTAATCTATGCTTTGTTATGCTATGCTGGTGAGGGTGTGTGAGGGTGAGTGAGGGGGTGTGAAGGTGAGTGAGGGGGTGTGAAGGTGAGTGAGGGGGTGTGTGAGGGTGAGGGGGTGTGTGAGGGTGAGGGGGTGTGTGAGGGTGAGGGGGTGTGTGAGGGTGAGGGGGTGTGTGAGGGTGAGGGGGTGTGTGAGGGTGAGGGGGTGTGTGAGGGTGAGGGGGTGTGTGAGGGTGAGGGGGTGTGTGAGGGTGGGGGGGTGTGTGAGGGTGAGGGGGTGTGTGAGGGTGAGGGGGTGTGTGAGGGTGAGGGGGTGTGTGAGGGTGTGAGGGTGAGGGGGTGTGAGGGTGAGGGGGTGTGAGGGTGAGGGGGTGTGAGGATGAGGGGGTGTGAGGATGAGGGGGTGTGAGGATGAGGGGGTGTGAGGATGAGGGTGAGGGGGTCTGAGGGTGAGGGTGAGGATGAGAGGAGGTGTGAGGGTGTGAGGGTGAGGGGGGTGTGAGGGTGAGGGGGTGTGAGGGTGAGGGGGTGTGAGGGGGAAGCGAGGGTGAGGGGGAAGCGAGGGTGAGGGGGAAGCGAGGGTGAGGGGGAAGCGAGGGTGAGGGGAAGCGAGGGTGAGGGGAAGCGAGGGTGAGGGGAAGCGAGGGTGAGGGGAAGCGAGGGTGAGGGGAAGCGAGGGTGAGGGGAAGCGAGGGTGAGGGGAAGCGAGGGTGAGGGGAAGCGAGGGTGAGGGGAAGCGAGGGTGAGGGGAAGCGAGGGTGAGGGGAAGCGAGGGTGAGGGGAAGCGAGGGTGAGGGGAAGTGAGGGGAAGCGAGGGTGAAGGGAAGCGAGGGTGAAGGGAAGCGAGGGTGAAGGGAAGCGAGGGTGAAGGGGTGTGAGGGCGAAGGGGGGGGGGAGGGTGTGGGGTTGGGAGGGGGAGAAAGACATGTTTGCAGGGCAGAGAAGGATTTGTAGCAGACCTCTTAATGGGAGAGAAAGAGGCCGAGCATTTGACCGGGGATCAGAGCAGCTGTCCGCCCTCAAACATGCATCTCTGGGGCTAGAAATGCTCCTGTCTCCGATTCAGACGTTCCCTGCAGATTGCCACTGTAATTGCACATATATTTACTCAAATGGTTGACCTATTTGAGCTGTTTTCCAAGGGTCAGCTCGCAAATGTAGTCTTTATGAATTACAGTTTAGGAGCCCACAAGCCCCCAATAACTAAACAATTTTAACGCATGCCTATGGACATTTCAAATGTTAAAAATAGGGACGATGATGGCTTAAAGGGATACAAGCATATTAAGCCACAGATAAAATAAAGCACGGTCACTAGACACACATAGTAAAAGACTAGGGGAGCTGCCATCAAAAAAAATGTTAGGGGAATCAAAGTCGGCGACTTGTTATTCACGGAGTCAGCAACCAAGCAGGAATTACAAGGTCCCGGTAAATAATGGCCAACTAAAGTGGTCACGAAGCACGAAAAAAAGGATTTAAAATAACACAAGTAAAGTTCCAAAAGACCGCAAAAATGAGAACAAGGGAATGATCCAATGACACCGCTGGGACGACGTTAGGTGCGGCGGGAGGGGGCGGGGGAGGGTGTGCTACGGAATGAGTCCTCGACTCGTGCTACAAAGGTGAGGTGAGTGGAATGCAATACTGAGGGAAGGCGCGTGCTGCGAACACTAAATCCTAAAGGAACCTGGCACTGTGACCAATGTCTGTTCGAAAATGTTAAAGGAAAGCACGTGTATAACAGCAACAGTAACAACACATTAAACATTTTGATTTTCGTGGTTTGGGCTGTGGTAATGCTCTCCTTGTTAGTTAGAAGGCTTGGAGGGGCAGGAGGCGTGCTGGGGGCAGGCGGCGTGACAGCAAAGCTCTTAAGCTGTCAGAATTCGAGGGGGGGCACTGCCAGGAGAAGTGATGACCGTACAACTACAACTCCCAGAAAGCAGTGGCTGGATACAAAAAGGCCATCACCGGCATTTATACACTGTATGAGGTAATTATTTGGTACTTATATAGATGAACCTCTGCACGACAAATCGGCCTTACCCGTACGTTAATCAGCACCTTCCATTAACCCTCGCCCTTTCACTCTCGCAGCCCATTACTTCACACCATGCGTACCTGTAACTAAGCTGCTCTCTTCGTTAGTAGAAGGATCATAGAGGCCGAAGGAGCGCCGCAGCGCGTCAACTCAAACCGGAAGTCTAAAGGATAGCTATACCGCTAGAGCGTCGCCAAACTTCCGCCATAGAGATAGAGATAGGAATAGTAAGTGCAGCGCGCCCCCTTGGTTTCAGCTCAATTCTGAGCAGTAGGAAAAAGAGTCCTGTTTGGCTACTTAACCCAGTGTTTATATGTCAACTTTTGATAACCCACGGTGAGGCGAAAACGGAGCAGAAACAAGAATCGAGAGAACAGTATACAAGCATTCGTTAATGCTCGGGTGGAGGCACATTAGACAGAAAATCTCGAATTTTCGTTAAAATTAAATTAGAATGTATAGGAAGGGATGTTTAAAACGCTTCGATTATTGATAATATGAGTATGGACGGACGCCTCCTGCCTTAAACAAGCATGGTAAACCCAATACGTCTGGTAATGACGTTTTGCTTAATCAGTGCTGGACGTGTTTTTTGTAACGTTTTGTAGAAGTTTATTGTTGGGGAAGCTGCGGCACATTTATCAGGAACAAATGGCAGGGGAGACAGTGGCACGCACGTGAACACACCAGAGAAATACTGCGTGCAATCATGAGCGGCAACAGGAACCAAAAGCTGTGGCGAAAATGTTTTACACGTTTTTAACTGATAATCTTTGAATGTGCAGCACGCTGTATGTATTATACAATAAGAAAACCTTAGGACCGTAACTTTATAACTGTACATTTGTGTAGCAAGCAAACAACTAGTGTACTGTGCATAATAGTCACCTCTTTATTAAGAAAGGCTCCAAATAACGTAGAAACGAGTTTAGTTCATTATGTTTGCCTATGCGTATATATTGATATAGAGAAGGAACTTAGTAAAGGAGAGTGCTGTACAATACGTGTTGTGTCGGGAGACAAGCTAAAAGATTGTGCACTTAAAGTGGCGATACACAAATAGATTTTACACACTGCATTTCAAATTTTTCATAAATGCATTGGAGCATAAATTATTAAAAATACTCTTCCCAATACTAATATTCAGTATGTACATGCTCTCTCGCACCATCACCTGACTGCCCCCCCCCCCCCCGTCTCCTCGTGCCCTCTTGCTGTCATCTCCCCGCTCCCTCCCTTCCCGTAAGAACCCTTCAGGCGCTCCCGTAAAGTGCTGTAATTCGCTACCAGTTCATTAACCATAACATCGCAGATGATGTTTGTTATATCTGTCACTGGAGTGAGACCTACTGGCTCACTAACGTAACTTTCTGCTGCTGTGTGCTTCACTCAACGTTGGCCTACACCAAGTTAGTAATTAGCGCATGTGCCGTTTGTTTGTGCACCTCTGAATGATACCATGCATGGAAGTTTCTTTGTTAATTTTGGAGTCCCAGGGCAGACTGGAGGAGCCATAAGGAAGCAGAGGAATTCCCCCCTCTCCCGAGAGATATGTGGATTGCTGCATTCCTTTGAGCTGAGTGAGACACACACTTGGAGAACAACAGCCATGATCTTTAATACACTTTAAAGGGTTCTCTTAATTCAGAGAGCGGTTATTGGTAAGGGGCCAGGGCACATCTCAGCAAGGAGATGGGGCTGATAAGATAATCGTAATGAGCAGGGTTAGGGGCCCCAGAGTAACCTTTTTATGAAAATATCCCTGTGGCTGGACATCCACTTGTGAGCCTCTGGTCACTCCCAAAGCCTGTACTGTGGGACTATTAGATTTGAAGTTTCACCTACTGTGACAGACTACTTTCTGGAACCAGGGCAAGGCAGAAGAGCAGACCCCAAAACAAACTTCAAATACGCAGACCCTGAATTGCATTTGGTGTCCAGAGATGGACTAGAAGGGGTGGTCAAGGCCCACAAAATTGTCAACTGACAAGCAGTCAATTGGGATGCGCAAGGATGAGAAGCTCTGCAAGATTTCTGTCTGTGAACAGGGCTGAAGGTTAAGGCCTGCCAGTCTCTCAGCTGGGTGAGGGGATATCACCCAGGGACATCCACGACCATCAGCCCATGGAGCACCAGTGCCTGCCTGCCTGCCAAGACCAGTGTGCTCTCCGGTGAGGAAGAGGAGAGCGCTGAAGGGAGTGAGGCCCAGTGGGGGAGCCTGGCAAGTTGATCCCTGTAGCAAGGTGTGAGGAGAAGTCTGCTGCACCAATTGGGTCGCTGCTCATGTGCAGGTTCAGAGGCGCAGTGGTCAGCATCACCGTTGTGCCGAATGGGCTGCAGTCCGTGTGGGAAGTCAGAAACCCTGACTACCGAGTTGAGCCACTGTGAAGATTACAAATGTGCAGATCGGGCTGTATCCTGTATGCAGAGTAAGGTTGGCGACCATGTATGCCAGGTGGAGACACCGGAAAGGACAACTGAGTGGAAGTCCTCCTAATGGGGTGAGGCCGCTGTGGTGACCGATGTGGGCCTGCGGCCCGACTGAGGATCGGTACCGGAGCGACCGACCCCTGCACCTGTGGGAAGTTTAAGAGGAGCGTACCATCTCACCAGAGGAAACTTTGCGCACGCCTATAGGCTGTCCCAGCAGGGCTTTAGGTGCTACTCACCAACAGCAGCTTCTGCTGCTCCACGCAGAAACTTTGGTCAAACCATCGTCGCAGGAGCGGATAACCCTAATCGCAGAGAAAGAAGGCACCACAGGAACTAGTTCTGCCACCTAGTGCTCCAATACACTTTTGACTTTTATCAGAGTGGGACTCCTGAGACTGGGACTGCCAGTGGGGCCTAACCTGAATGTCGCCTGTAGTGGATGGGGAATAAACATGACCACTAGTAAGAGAGAAGTAGTACTCTCCTATTGAACACCAGAGCCCTGACCTTAGGGATCTGTGTGTATTGGTTGTGCATGCTGTATTTCACTTTGAGTTCATATATAAATACTAATTATTTAATAAAAGAAAGTATCTAACTGGACAATCATGTATTGCTTCTGATTGTAGTTTGAGTTGTGATCCCCCACCAAGAAGCCCTTGCCTGATCGACCCACACTACCACTGAGAAAAAAGCTCAAGGGGTACTTTGCCCAGTTGCCCGGGACCCACAGGAGGTCAGGCAATGAGGCTATTGGAGGTAAAAGGCCTCAATCCCCAAGGGGCCAGTAGCTCCTGCTTGCCCAGTGTCTCTCTGAAACGGGTTCTGACAGCAAGGATATAAGCCCAAAAGTAAAGTGTACAAGGAATACAGTGAACAGATCTCTAAGGCTTTTCCATGACTCGCGTGAAAAGCTCACTCATTCCAGGTTTTTAACCTTGCATTCTGCCACTGCGTTTTTGCCCTATAAATTGCTTACAATGCAAAGAAAACAAGCATTTGCAATGCAATAGGTCTCGCATTAGGAAAGTTTGAGCTATTGGTATTGTAAATTACATTTTTTATTTATGTTTTGTTTTTGAAAATAGCGAAATTAATAGCTTTGTCATTTACAATGCCAATAGTTATAACTTTCGCAAATGTGACACCGATAGCATTTGTAATGCAATATGTGTTGTATTTACGTGACTTACATGTATTGATATTACAAATAACAATGGCTTTTAATTTTTCTAACTAATTAATACTTAAATAAAAGCTATTGTAATTTCTAATGGCAATAGCTTAAACTTTTGTAAATAACTTTTGTGAAGATTATGTTCAGTGTATTTTATTGTGATGAAAATCCAATAACAGAAGTGAAATATTAACTTTTTTTGTTACATTTGTAATAAAATAAAGCTTGAAACATTGAGAGAACATATTTGAACCAGTTGTTGTTGAATGGTTGCACAGATTGATGCTGTGGTGGCACTGAGTGATGTTGTGATGGCGAACGAGTAATGCTGTGGCGTTCAGTGATGCTGTGGTAGCGCATAGTGATGTTGTGGTGGCCCTGAGTGATGCTGTGGTGGTGCTGAGTGATGCTGTATGCTATGCTATGTTTTGTTTTGTTATGCTATGCTTTGTTATGCTAAGTTTTGTTATGCTAAGTTTTGTTATGCTAAGTTTTGTTATGCTAAGTTTTGTTATGCTAAGTTTTGTTATGCTAAGTTATGTTTTGTTATGCTATGTTTTGTTATGCTATGTTTTGTTATGCTATGTTTTGTTATGCTATGTTTTGTTATGCTATGTTTTGTTTGTTATGCTATGTTTTGTTGTGTTTTGTTATGCTATGCCGTGCTATGCTTTGTTGTGTTTTGCTATGCTATGTTTTGTTTTGTTAAGCTCTGTTTTGTTTTGCTATACTATGCTTTGTTATCCTATGCTTTGTTTTATTATGCTACTTTTTGCTATACTATGCTTTTTAGGTCTCGCCTGTCAATGCGCATGCGCATTGAGCAGAGCGAGACTATAGGGGCTTAAACAGAGCTTACCTACACTGGCGATTTGATGAAGTGCATGTGTACTTTTAACTCAATGCGCAAGCGCAATTAGTTAAAATGCGCGTGCACAGCATCAAATCATCAGCTTGGTGCCGCCAGCAGCTCTTCCCGCTCCGCCCCCTGGTGCATCAAAGGCTTTGCGCTCTGCCTCAGCCCAGCCATTCTCCTCCCCTAATTACCCCCTGCTGCATCAAAGGCTTTTTCACGGCCGGCCGGCCATGCTTTCAGTTTCACGGCCGGCCGGCGGTGTCTTCTTTTCTTTTCATTAATTGAATGCGCTCACAGCTGCAAGCCGGCCGGCCATGCTTTCAGTTTCACGGCCGGCCGGCCATATCTTCTTTTCTTTTTTCATTCATTAATTGAATGCGCTCACAGCTGCAAAGGTCTGCGCCCTCCATCACTGGTAATCTCCCCTTCTCTTGCCCACAACGAATGGATAACCAAAATGTATAAAACCGCCTCATGAGTGCTGCAAAGCCCGACAAACTTTAAGAAATCCAGGAATGCTGCTGATTTCATCTCAGTCGTTAAGAGCCCACAGCGTCTCAGAACCAGCTTGCTTTTTTTTAGTCATGCCATAAGTATGCGCTATATCCACATCCACATCCACAACCACATCCACCACACCCACCACCACCACATCCACCACCACATCCACCACATCCACCACCACCGCATCCACCACCACATCCACCACCACATCCACCACCACATCCACCATCACCTCCACATCCACCATGACATCCAACGCCACATCCACCACCACAACCACCACCACCGCATCCACCACCGCATCCACCACCGCATCCACCACCGCATCCACCACCACATCTACCACCACATCCACTGCATCCACCGCCACCACATCCACCACCACCACATCCACCACCACCACTGCATCCACCGCCACTGCAACCACCGCCACTGCATCCACCGCCACTGCATCCACCGCCACTGCATCCACTGCCACCTCCACATCCACATCCACCACCACATCCACCTCCACATCCACATCCACCTCCACATCCACCTCCACATCCACCTCCACATCCACCTCCACATCCACATCCACCTCCACATCCACCTCCACATCCACCTCCACAACCACCACATCCACCACACCCACCACCACCACATCCACCACCACATCCACCACCACCACCACATCCACCACCACCACCACATCCACCGCATCCACCACCACATCCATCACCTCCACATCCACCATGACATCCAACGCCACATCCACCACCACAACCACCACCACCGCATCCACCACCACATCCACCACACCCACCACCACCACATCCACCACCACATCCACCACCACCGCATCCACCACCACATCCACCACCACCACCACATCCACCATCACCTCCACATCCACCATGACATCCAACGCCACATCCACCACCACCGCATCCACCACCGCATCCACCACCGCATCCACCACCACATCCACCACCACCACATCCACTGCATCCACCGCCACCACATCCACCACCACCACATCCACCACCACCACATCCACCACCACCACTGCATCCACCACCACCGCATCCACCACACTGCATCCACCACCACTGCATCCACCGCCACCTCCACCTCCACATCCACATCCACCTCCACCACATCCACCTCCACATCCACATCCACCTCCACCTCCACATCCACCTCCACCTCCACATCCACAACCACCTCCACATCCACAACCACCACACCCACCACCACCACATCCACCACCACCACATCCACATCCACCGCATCCACCACCACATCCACCATCACCTCCACATCCACCATGACATCCAACGCCACATCCACCACAACCACCACCACCGCATCCACCACCGCATCCACCGCTGCATCCACCACCACATCCACCACACCCACCACCACCACATCCACTGCATCCACCGCCACTGCATCCACCACCACCGCATCCACCACCACCGCATCCACCACCACCGCATCCACCACCACTGCATCCACCACCACTGCATCCACCACCACTGCATCCACCACCACTGCATCCACCACCACTGCATCCACCTCCACATCCACCTCCACATCCACATCCACCTCCACATCCACCTCCACATCCACCTCCACATCCACCACCACCACCACCACATCCACCACCACCGCATCCAGCACCACATCCACCGCATCCAGCACCACATCCACCGCATCCAGCACCACATCCAGCACCACATCCACCACCACATCCACCGCATCCACCACCACATCCACCACCACATCCACCACCACCACATCCACCACCGCATCCACCACCATATCCACCACCATATCCACCGCCACATCCGCCACCACCACATCCGCCACCACCACATCCACCATCACATCCACCACATGCACCACCACCGCATCCACCACCACATTATTTACAAAATTAAAAGCCACCACATCTACCACCACATCCACTGCATCCACCGCCACCACATCCACCACCACCACATCCACCACCACCACTGCATCCACCGCCACTGCATCCACCGCCACTGCATCCACCGCCACTGCATCCACCGCCACTGCATCCACCACCACTGCATCCACCGCCACTGCATCCACCGCCACTGCATCCACCACCACTGCATCCACCGCCACATCCACCTCCACATCCACATCCACCACCACATCCACCACCACATCCACCTCCACATCCACCTCCACATCCACCTCCACATCCACCTCCACATCCACCTCCACATCCACCTCCACATCCATAACCACCTCCACATCCACAACCACCACATCCACCACACCCACCACCACCACATCCACCACCACATCCACCACCACCGCATCCACCACCACCACCACATCCACCGCATCCACCACCACATCCACCATCACCTCCACATCCACCATGACATCCAACGCCACATCCACCACCACAACCACCACCACCGCATCCACCACCGCATCCACCACCACATCCACCACACCCACCACCACCACATCCACCACATCCACCACCACCGCATCCACCACCACATCCACCACCACCACCACATCCACCACCACATCCACCATCACCTCCACATCCACCATGACATCCAACGCCACATCCACCACCACCGCATCCACCACCGCATCCACCACCACATCCACCACCACATCCACCACCACCACATCCACTGCATCCACCGCCACCACATCCACCACCACCACATCCACCACCACCACTGCATCCACCACCACTGCATCCACCGCCACTGCATCCACCGCCACTGCATCCACCGCCACCTCCACATCCACATCCACCTCCACCACATCCACCTCCACATCCACATCCACATCCACAACCACCTCCACATCCACAACCACCACATCCACCACACCCACCACCACCACATCCACCACCACATCCACCACATCCACCACCACCACATCCACCGCATCCACCACCACATCCACCATCACCTCCACATCCACCATGACATCCAACGCCACATCCACCACAACCACCACAACCACCACCACTGCATCCACCACCGCATCCACCGCTGCATCCACCACCACATCCACCACACCCACCACCACCACATCCACCGCATCCACCGCCACCGCATCCACCACCACCGCATCCACCACCACTGCATCCACCACCACTGCATCCACCACCACTGCATCCACCACCACTGCATCCACCACCACTGCATCCACCTCCACATCCACCTCCACCTCCACCTCCACCTCCACCTCCACCTCCACCACCACCACATCCACCACATGCACCACCACCGCATCCAGCACCACATCCACCGCATCCAGCACCACATCCACCGCATCCAGCACCACATCCACCGCATCCACCACCACCACATCCACCACCGCATCCACCACCACATCCACCACCACATCCACCACCACATCCACCACCACATCCACCACCACATCCACCACCACATCCACCACCACATCCACCACCACATCCACCACCACATCCACCACCACATCCACCACCACATCCACCACCACCGCATCCACCACCACATCCACCACCACCACCACATTCACCACCACCACCACATTCACCACTTCTTCCACCACCACATGCACCACCACCGCATCCACCACCACATCCACCCCCACTACATCCACCACATGCACCACCACCGCATCCACCACCACATCCACCACATTCCCCACCACCACATCCACCACCTGCACCACCGCATCCACGACCACCACATCCACCACCACATCCACAACCACCACTACTTCCACCACCACATGCACCACCACCGCATCCACCACCACCGCATCCACCACATGCACCACCACCGCATCCACCACCACATCCACCACCACCACCGCCACATCCACCGCATCCACCACCACCACATCCAACACTTCCACCACCACTGCATCCATAACCACCACCACATCCACCGCATCCACCACCACCACATCCAACACCACATCCAACACCACCACATCCACCACCACCACATCCACCACCACCACATGCACCACCACCGCATCCACCACCACATCCACCACCACCACCACACCCACCACATCCACCACACCCACCACATCCACCACCACCACCACATCCACCACTACCACATCCACCACCACCACATCCACCACCACCACATCCACCACCACCACCACATGCATCCACCACCGCATCCACCACCACATCCACCGCCACATCCGCCACCACCACATCCGCCACCACCACATCCACCATCACATCCACCATCACATCCACCACATCCACCACATGCACCACCACCGCATCCACCACCACATTATTTACAAAATTAAAAGCCATTGTTAGTTGTAATATCAATACATCTAAGTCACGTAAATACAACACACATTGCATTACAAATGCTATAGGTGTCACATTTGTGAAAGTTAAAACTATTGACATTGTAACTGACAAAGCTATTAATTTTGCTATTTTCAAAACCAACACATAAATAAAAAAAGTGACATTTACAATACCAATCGATCAAACTTTCCTAATGCGAGACCTATTGCATTTCCAATGCTTGTTTGTTGTTATGCTATGCTGTGTATTGTTAATCTATGCTTTGTTTTGTTATGCTATGCTGGTGAGGGTGTGTGAGGGTGAAAGGGTTGTGAGGGGGTGTGAAGGTGAGTGAGGGGTGTGAAGGTGAGTGAGGGGGTGTGATGGTGAGTGAGGGGGTGTGTGAGGGTGAGGGTGTGTGTGAGGGTGAGGGTGTGTGTGAGGGTGAGGGGGTGTGAGGGTGAGGGGGTGTGAGGGTGAGGGGGTGTGAGGATGAGGGTGAGGGGGTGTGAGGGTGAGGGTGTGTGAGGGTGAGGATGAGAGGGGGTGAGGAGGGGTGAGGGGGTGAGGAGGGGTGAGGGGGTGTGAGGGTGAGGGGGTGTGAGGGGGTGTGAGGGGGTTGTGAGGGTGAGGGGGTTGTGAGGGTGAAGGGAAGTGAGGGTGAAGGGAAGTGAGGGTGAAGGGAAGTGAGGGTGAAGGGAAGTGAGGGTGAAGGGAAGTGAGGGTGAAGGGAAGTGAGGGTGAAGGGAAGTGAGGGTGAAGGGGTGTGAGGGTGAAGGGGTGTGAGGGTGAAGGGGTGTGAGGGTGAAGGGGTGTGAGGGTGAAGGGGGGTGAGGGCGAGGGGGGGTGAGGGCGAGGGGGGGTGAGGGCGAAGGGGGGGAGGGTGAAGGGGGGGAGGGTGTGGGGTTGTGAGAGGGAGGGGGAGAAAGACATGTTTGCAGGGCAGAGAAGGATTTGTAGCAGACCTCTTAATGGGAGAGAAAGAGGCCGAGCATTTGACCGGGGATCAGAGCAGCTGTCCGCCCTCAAACATGCATCTCTGGGGCTGGAAATGCTCCTGTCTCCGATTCAGACGTTCCCTGCAGATTGCCACTGTAATTGCACATATATTTACTCAAATGGTTGTCCTATTTGAGCTGTTTTCCAAGGGTCAGCTCGCAAATGTAGTCTTTACGAATTACAGTTTAGGAGCCCACAAGCCCCCAATAACTAAACAATTTTAACGCATGCCTATGGACATTTCAAATGTTAAAAATAGGGACGATGATGGCTTAAAGGGATACAAGCATATTAAGCCACAGATAAAATAAAGCACGGTCACTAGACACACATAGTAAAAGACTAGGGGAGCTGCCATCAAAAAAATGTTAGGGGAATCAAAGTCGGCGACTTGTTATTCACGGAGTCAGCAACCAAGCAGGAATTACAAGGTCCCGGTAAATAATGGCCAACTAAAGTGGTCACGAAGCACGAAAAAAAGGATTTAAAATAACACAAGTAAAGTTCCAAAAGACCGCAAAAATGAGAACAAGGGAATGATCCAATGACACCGCTGGGACGACGTTAGGTGCGGCGGGAGGAGGCGGGGGAGGGTGTGCTACGGAATGAGTCCTCGACTCGTGCTACAAAGGTGAGGCGAGTGGAATGCAATACTGAGGGAAGGCGCGTGCTGCGAACACTAAATCCTAAAGGAACCTGGCACTGTGACCAATGTCTGTTCGAAAATGTTAAAGGAAAGCACGTGTATAACAGCAACAGTAACAACACATTAAACATTTTGATTTTCGTGGTTTGGGCTGTGGTAATGCTCTCCTTGTTAGTGAGAAGGCTTGGAGGGGCAGGGGGCGTGCTGGGGGCAGGCGGCGTGACAGCAAAGCTCTTAAGCTGTCAGAATTCGAGGGGGGCCACTGCCAGGAGAAGTGATGACCGTACAACTACAACTCCCAGAAAGCAGTGGCTGGATACAAAAAGGCCATCACCGGCAGTTATACACTGTATGAGGTAATTATTTGGTACTTATATAGATGAACCTCTGCACGACAAATCGTCCTTACCCGTACGTTAATCAGCACCTTCCATTAACCCTCGCCCTTTCACTCTCGCAGCCCATTACTCCACACCATGCGTACCTGTAACTAAGCTGCTCTCTTCGTTAGTAGAAGGATCATAGAGGCCGAAGCCGAAGGAGCGCCGCAGCGCGTCAACTCAAACCGGAAGTCTAAATGATAGCTATACCGCTAGAGCGTCGCCAAACTTCCGCCATAGAGATAGAGATAGGAATAGTAAGTGCAGCGCGCCCCCTTGGTTTCAGCTCAATTCTGTGCAGTAGGAAAAAGAGTCCTGTTTGGCTACTTAACCCAGTGTTTATATGTCAACTTTTGATAACCCACGGTGAGGCGAAAACGGAGCAGAAACAAGAATCGAGAGAACAGTATACAAGCATTCGTTAATGCTCGGGTGGAGGCACATTAGACAGAAAATCTCGAATTTTCGTTAAAATTAAATTAGAATGTATAGGAAGGGATGTTCAAAACGCTTCGATTATTGATAATATGAGTATTGACGGACGCCTCCTGCCTCAAACAAGCATGGTAAACCCAATACGTCTGGTAATGACGTTTTGCTTAATCAGTGCTGGACGTGGTTTTTGTAACGTTTTGTAGAAGTTTATTGTTGGGGAAGCTGCGGCACATTTAACAGTATAAAGAATCGAAAACATTAGCTTAAGGTGAGCTATGTTTTTGGACTCAAGACAGACTTTGCTCACGTAGTCCCTTCTGTACCCCGCTCCCGGTAAAGTCACATGGGTGACTATGCCCGGTTCAAGCTGGCCAATAATCAATCATACTTGCATATGGGACAATTGGTACGTAACGGGCTGGAGACCCCATGTGTGCAGCCCTTATATTTATCTCATCTGACCGCTCCTGCCAGAAGTTGAGGTCACCCCAGATAGCTGTAAATTCTTTATTGTTTAGCTACTAAAAGCCATTACAACAATCATTTACAATGCAATGGTTTCGCCTTTGTAAAAGTTAGAGCTATTGGCATTGTAAATGACAATTTTTTTAATGTATGTGTTGGTTTTGAAAACAGATACATTAATGGCATTGTCATTTAGAACGCCAATTGCTTAATCTCTCGCACATGGACGATACCTTACACGTATTGTCTCTAAGCACTGTATTAAAGGTAGAACGATAACAACACATTTCACGAGCACTTAGATACATTTGATATATTGAAAACGGTTGCTAACATTTCTAAGACAACACAAAACATGTATTCACACAACTAACACACAATAGATCTTTTATAGTAATCAAATGGTACATATACTGAGAAAATGAGGGCCAATTGGGATTCCGCAGCAGCAAGTGGCCCGGAGGAGGGGCCACGTGTGGTGGGTCTTGGGGGGGAGGGGGGGGGGGGTGTTACTGTCTATTGTTCAGCACCCTCAAGCCCAGGGGACCTTAACCCGAAAGGTGAGGAATTTACATCAACTGCACCTTGGGGTGCCGCCTCCTTATGGGTTGAGTCTCCAGCCATATTGTTGAGAGCACTACATAATATTCCCTGAAGTGGTAGATGAAAGCCCAGTGGGGGCGGGGGGGCACAATCCTCCCTTTTGACCCTTGCCCCGAGGAGCTAACGAAGTAGTAAGGGCAGGGTCTCCCCCGGGAAAACGGACCAGGAGGGCAAAACCCCGTCCCGGAAAAGTGAGAAAATCGGAGACCAGAAAGAGAACAACAGCAAGCGGTAGAGACGCGGGGAGAAGAGGTGGGCAGTGAGGTAGAGCAGCATGGAAAAAAAGGCAAGCTGGGCAGGGAAGGAAGGGGGCACGGGGATCACAGAAGGCTGTGGAGGTGGAGAGCGAAGGTAGAGGCACAAGGAAGTGAAAGGAGATCAGGAACAAATGGCAGGGGAGAGAGGGGGAAGCGAGAGAATGAGAAAGGGAACAGCAAGGAGTACCGAGGCAGTATGGAGCAGAGAAAGGATAGAAGAATCAGCAAGGGAAGTGTTGGACCTGGCCTCGTGGCGTGGTTCCCCCCGTTCCTCAACACCCCATTAGCGTAGCCCTGCACCCAGAGTCTCCTGGTCGTCCTGCTCCCTGTACGCCCAAACCCCGTTATCAACGACCAGCCCCGCAGGTCCCGTCCCGCTCCCGGCTCCGAGCGGCCAGAACCTGCATGCCCCACAAGGCCGGCAGCCATTTTCCTTCCCAGAAACCCCTGACTCCCTGGGCCTAGCATGACCCCGGCCCCAGCGAAACTTAGACTCCAAGGCGCGCCACTCCCGGCTGGGGGGTAAAAGACTCCCCGAGTGAGATAAGCCAGGGAGTTTCGATGGCACCTCCGGCCTCCCCCGAGAGACTGGTGGTTGTCACACCTTTTGCCCTCCCCTGTGGGCCAGTTTCGATTGCACCTTTGACCTCCCCGGGTGCTGGCTCCAGACCTGCTGGGCGTCTGGGAATTCCCGGGCGCATCTTCAAAAGATCACAGAGCCAACCGCCGGACCTCTCCAATGGCCGGCCCCCAAGACCTGAGGCCCCCGCCTGCGAGGGTCCGGACATCAAAGGGCCACTGGACTATATCAAGGCCCGCACCACAACTAGCGTGCAGTTGTATCCTGGACAAGAAAGCCCTGCTGATCTGATCGCGGCTGACCCTTGGGAGAACTGAACCTGTGAATCCTTGAGCCCTGCTGGCGCTGTCGCGGCTCCTCAAGAACATCTCCGGATCGAGCCCTGCTGACGCTGTCGCGGCTCATCCTCGCAAGGACCGAACTAAGACCTCTGAGCCCTGCTGACACTGTCGCGGCTCCCCAAGAACATCTCCGGATCGAGCCCTGCTGACTTCGTCGCGGCTCGAGGAGTACTCTGGTCCGGCTGGACCATCGACTCTACCACCCCGACCTGAGTCGGCTAAAAGTGAGTGAAGCAGCCAGTTCGACCATCATCTTCCGTATTCCCCGGCTCTAGG
Source organism: Lissotriton helveticus (assembly GCF_964261635.1). NCBI lineage: Eukaryota > Metazoa > Chordata > Amphibia > Caudata > Salamandridae > Lissotriton > Lissotriton helveticus. The sequence continues at coordinate 1,794,430,267 of NC_136061.1, forward strand.
ATTGAGAGCTGTGCGCAGGGTACGCTTCGTACTGGCCTAAAGACTAAGACTGTCCTGCTTCCCTCTTCCCGAATTCCTGAGACTTTTCGATCCCTCGATCGCTTGTAAATAAGAGTGCCAATTCCTTTTTACTGTTCATAAAGAACTTGATACTGAAAACCCACGGTGTGGTGTCCGTTCGTAAGTGTGTGTGTGAGCTCAGTGTGTACGATCCTAGACTCGAAGTCCTCCCCGGTGGGGACCTCACGATAAGACTCGGCAATATCTGTGGGAGAGGTGGGTCCTGGGGTGGTCCGGTGAGCACAACCTGGCCCTCTGAGATTGCCCCTTCCAACATTGGTGGCAGCGACGCGATAAGAACCTACGTCTAGGGATTGTACAGTAACTGACACACTACCTGAACGAAGAACAACCATGAGTCTCATCCTAACGAACGACCAGATTACCTTCCAGATGGAGCGTCTGGAAGAGTATACGCACCGAGAGCTAAAGCAGTTTTGCAAAGATCTCCCTATCACTACAACGGGGTTAAGCACCAAGGAGGACTTTCAAAAAGCCCTGACAGAATGGGTAGAGGCCGGAGCCCATCTTCCCCCGCCAACAGAAGGCGGTGAAGAGGGAGGGCCACTGACCGAAACCCGTGACCAAGAGGGTGCGAGAGCAGAGTCCCCGACGCGGAGTCCCAGCACGGAGAGAGGTCTGTCACCAGAGGAGATGACAGACCGGGAACGCAACCGAAACCACGAGCTAGAACTAGCGCGCCTGAAGATAGAAGGAGAGCTCAAGTTGGCCGAGAAGAAACTAGCCATCGAGCAGTTACGGTTGCAAGGAGAACTGGAGGAGAAAAAACTCCAGAGAGAACATGAAGGCAAAAGACTCCAGCTGGAGCACGAGCTCGGCCTGAAGGAGATCGAACTGAAGGCCCGAAGCGACGACAACCGAACCTCGGGGACCCGAGAAGCCGTTCCCCCGGCGGAACCCAAAGTTCACATCCCCAAGGATGTGGTCAAAGAGTATTACAAGAACGATGATATCCAGCAATGGTTCAAGGCCTACGAAGTCGCCATGACCTCCCACCGAGTTCCGCAGACGGATTGGGGAGCCGGGCTGTGGGGACGATTCCTGAGTGAGGGGAGAGACACCCTACTCGATCTACCGTCCTCCGAGCAAACATCCTACCACCACATGAAGGAGGCCCTCCTCACAAGGTACGGGCTCACCCCAGAAATGTACCGACAACGGTTTAGAGACTGCAAGAAGATCCCCGGCACAACATGGGTGGAATATGTGAATTTCTACAGCCGGGCCTTGGAAGGGTGGATCAAGGGCAGCAAAGTGTCCACCTTTTAGGGACTCATTGATCTCATCGCCTATGAACATTTGTCCACGAATTGCTTTGTGGAACTGAGACAGCACCTTCTGGACAGCAAGTTGGCTGACTGACCCCCGGAAGCTGGCCGTCGAAGCAGATCGCTGGGTGAGCACCAGAGTCCCCCGGGGTCCCGGGGGAGACTATGGCCGAAACGAGCAAGGATCTTCCCGCCAGAGGGGAGGGTGGGGGTCAGAGTAGACAGAGGGGGTCCCAGGTAGGGTCCCCACGAAGCCCCCACAGAAACCAGTCCGGAACCTCTCCTCCTACAGCTAGAGCAGGGTTTCCTCCCGCCAGGCCAGGACCCCGAGTCAGCCAAGCCTGCTTCCATTGCCAGCAACCAGGGCATTATGCAAATGACCCCCGCTGCCCTTTGTTCAAGAAACCCGCTCCTGCAGGTCCCCCAGCGCGCCAGCTAGCATCCGTAGCCCTAGGAGAAGAAGAGGGGAGGATTTCGAGGGGGGTGACCCAGCCGCCATGATTTTAGTCTCCCTGGGTGATAGGAAAATGGTCCCCGGAGCCCCCCTGCCAGACAACACTGAGAAGTACCGCCAGCAGGTGACCGTCAGTGGCCACCACATAAGGGCGCTCCGAGACACAGGGGCCAGAATCACTGCCGTAAGGTGTCACATAGTCACAGAAGACCAAATTGTACCCCACGCCTCCTGCAGGGTGATCGCAGCTGACAATTCCACCCGCACCTTCCGAATAGCTCAGGTCCCGTTCGCATGGGGGGGCGTCTCCGGAGAGTTACGAGTAGCGGTCCGCACCAACATGCCCGTGGACTGCCTACTCGGTAACGACCTGGAGAACTCCCCGTGGAAGCAGGTTGAACGAAGGACCCACCTGGAGATGGTGGGCCTGCCCGAATGGGCCTGTGTGAGCACCCGTTCCATGACCGCCCGAGTGTCCTCCCCAGAGGGGGTAAGCCCCGAACACTCCCAGCCAGTCCCCGAGGATCCCGAGGTCCTCGGATCATCTGAAACCCCCGAGCTCTCTCCCAGTAAGAGCCGTATCCCCGACGCAGGTCCCCTCGACCCTGACGTCGAACAAACCCCAAGCTTGGACGACCTGCCTGAGTTGGCCTAGTGGCGCCAGGAGGGAGGACCGTCCCGAGAAGAATTCTGCCTAGAACAAACCTCCTGTCCGTCCTTGATTGGGCCGCGGCAGCAGGCCGCCGCCCAGGCCGCCGGTGACCAGTCCGGCTCCCACCTGGTCTATTTAGAGAACGGCTTGTTATACAACGAACAGAAGTCTGCCGAGCTAGGGTCAGCCCGGGTGCTGGTGGTACCCCTACGCTTCCGCGGCTTCCTCCTGACCGTGGCCCACGATGTCCCCCTGGCGGGACACCTGGGACAAGACAAAACGTATCACCGTCTGGTCACGCACTTTTACTGGCCCGGCATGCGCTCCGATGTGGAGGCCCACTGCAAGTCCTGCCCCAAGTGTCAGTCCAGCGGGAAGAGCGCCCCTCCAACCCTTCCCCGTGGTCAGTACCCCCTTTGAGCGGGTGGGCATCGATATCGTGGGGCCCCTTGACCCCCGGACCTCCTTGGGCCACCGATTTATCCTCGTCCTGGTGGACCATGCCACCCGATACACCGAAGCCATCCCCCTCTGAACGGTGACGGCCCCCGTAGTGGGGCGGGCCCTCATGGGGATCTTCTCCCGGGTGGGATTCCCCCGAGAAGTAGTGAGCGACCGAGGAACAAACTTCATCTCGAAGTACATGAAGTCCCTCTGGCAACAATGTGGGGTGACATACAAGTTCACCACCCCATGCCACCCCCAAGGGAACGGCCTGGTTGAGCGAGTCAACCGGACCCTCAAGGGAATGATCATGGGTCTCGAAGAGCCCCTGAGGCGCAAGTGGGACGTCCTCCTTCCCTGTCTCCTGTTCGCGTACCGTTAAGTCCCCCAGAAATCCTTAGGGTTTAGCCCCTTCGAGCTGCTCTATGGGCACCCCTTCAGGGGGCCCCTCAGTCTGGTCAAGGAAGGTTGGGAAACGGCGGCCCCAGAGCCCCCTCCGGATGTGTTTCGATACATCCTGGCCCTCCGAAATCAGACTCGGAAGTTCCGAGAACTGGCTGAGGCAAACCTCGAGGCTAGTCAAGAAGAGATGAAACGTTGGTATGACCAGAATGCCACTCTGGTCGAGTTTCAACCCGGGCATCAGGTCTGGGTGATGGCCCCAGTGGAACCCTGTGCCCTGCAAGACAAATGGACTGGACCCTTCAAGGTGGTGGAACGCAAGAGCCAGGTGACCTATCTCATCGATGTGCAGTCCCCCCGGAACTCCTTGAGAGTCCTTCATGTGAACCGCCTCAAACCCCACTTCGTGCGGTCCGAGCTAAGTTTGCTCCTCGCCACTGACGACGGAGAGGAAGAGGAAACTGAGCCTCTCCCCGATCTCCTGTGTGCGAAGGAAAATGATGGCTCCGTAGAGGGAGTGAGTCTCTCCTCCTTCCTCACTCCTGAGCAGCGTGAGGACGGTCGCCAGTTACTGGGACAATTCTCGGACCTTTTCTCTCTCACCCCCGGCGTCACCGGCTGGTGCGTCCATGACGTGGACACCGGGGACAGCCCTCCGGTACCGCACCGAGCCTACTGCGTCCCTGACAGGGTCCGGACGTGCATCAAGGCCGAAGTCTCTAAGATGCTAGCTCTATGGGTGGTCGAAGCCTCTGACAGGCTATGGGCCAGCCCCGTGGTCCTGGTTCCGAAGGCGGCCGCCCCCGGTGCTGTTCCCGAGCTGAGGTTCTGCGTAGACTACCGCGGGCTCAACGCAGTCACCAGAACCGACGCCCATCCCATTCCCCGAGCAGACGAGCTTATTGACCGCCTAGGGGCTGCTCGCTTTCTCAGCACGTTCGACCTGACCAGCGGATACTGGCAGATCGCCCTCACAGAGGGGGCCAGAGAGAGATCCGCCTTCTCCACCCCGGATGGTCACTACCATTTCGGGTGATGCCCTTCGGGATGAAAAACGCCCCTGCCACCTTCCAGAGGCTGGTTAACCAGGTACTGGCTGGGTTGGAGGAATTCAGCGCCGCGTATCTAGACGATATCGCGGTGTTCAGCTCCCACTGGTCCGAGCACCTCCAACACCTCCGGGAGCTGCTGACGGCCCTGCAGAGGGCCGGGCTCACCATTAAGGCAAGCAAGTGCCAGATCGGACAAGGGTCCATAGTCTACCTAGGGCACCAGGTCGGAAGCGGCCTCGTAGCCCCCCTCCAGCCCAAGATCGATGCGATCGTGGCCTGGGAGGCCCCCACGACCCAGACGGAAGTGCGGGCGTTCCTAGGGCTCACGGGGTACTACCGAAGATTCATAAAAGGATACGGCAGCATCGTAGTCCCCCTCACGGAGTTAACCTCCAAAAATCAGCCGAAGATAGTCAGCTGGACCCCCGCCTGCAAAGAGGCGTTCGAAGCCTTGAAGGAAGCCATGTGCACTGCCCCAGTGCTCCAGGCCCCCGACTACGCCCGAGAGTTCGTGGTCCAAACGGACGCGTCCGAACATGGCATCGGAGCAGTCCTGTCCCAGATGAACGACCAGCCAGTGGCATTCATTAACCGGAGGTTACTCCCTCGACCTGGCCTCGTGGCGTGGTTCCCCCCGTTCCTCAGCACCCCATTAGCATAGCCCTGCACCCGGAGTCCCCTGGTCGTCCTGCTCCCTGTACGCCCAAACCCCGTAATCAACGACCAGCCCCGCAGGTACCGTCCCACTCCCGGCTCCGAGCAGCCAGAACCTGCATGCCCCACAAGGCCGGCAGCCATTTTCCTTCCCAGAAACCCCTGACTCCCTGGGCCTAGCATGACCCCGGCCCCAGCGAATCTTAGACTCCAAGGCGCGCCACTCCCGGCTGGGGGGTAAAAGACTCCCCGAGTGAGATAAGCCAGGGAGTTTCGATGGCACCTCCGGCCTCCCCAGAGAGACTGGTGGTTGTCACACCTTTTGACCTCCCCTGTGGGCCAGTTTCGATTGCACCTTTGACCTCCGCGGGTGCTGGCTCCAGACCTGCTGGGCGTCTGGGAATTCCCGGGCGCATCTTCAAAAGATCACAGAGCCAACCGCCGGACCTCTCCAACGGCCGGCTCCCAAGGCCTGAGGCCCCCGCCTGTGAGGGTCCGGACATCAAAGGGCCACTGGACTATATCAAGGCCCGCACCACAACTAGCGGGCAGTTGTATCCTGGACAAGAAAGCCCTGCTGATCTGATCGCGGCTGACCCTTGGGAGAACTGAACCTGTGAATCCTTGAGCCCTGCTGACGCTGTCGCGGCTCCTACTCGGCACACGGAACTTGACCATCGGAGCCCTGCGGACGCTGTCGCGGCTCCTCAAGAACATCTCCGGATCGAGCCCTGCTGACGCTGTCGCGGCTCATCCTCGCAAGGATCGAACTAAGACCTCTGAGCCCTGCTGACACTGTTGCAGCTCCCCAAGAACATCTCCGGATCGAGCCCTGCTGACTTCGTCGCGGCTCGAGGAGTACTCTGGTCCGGCTGGACCATCGACGCTACCACCCCGACCTGAGTCGGCTAAAAGTTAGTGAAGCAGCCAGTTCGACCATCATCTTCCGTATTCCCCGGCTCTAGGATTGAGAGCTGTGCGCAGGGTACGCTTCGTACTGGCCTAAAGACTAAGACTGTCCTGCTTCCCTCTTCCCGAATTCCTGAGACTTTTCGATCCCTCGATCGCTTGTAAATAAGAGTGCCAATTCCTTTTTACTGTTCATAAAGAACTTGATACTGAAAACCCACGGTGTGGTGTTCGTTCGTAAGTGTGGTGTGAGCTCAGTGTGTACGATCCTAGACTCGAAGTCCTCCCCGGTGGGGACCTCACGATAAGACTCAGCAATATCTGTGGGAGAGGTGGGTCCTGGGGTGGTCCGGTGAGCACAACCTGGCCCTCTGAGATTGCCCCTTCCAACAGGATGCAGGCAGGCGTGAGGGAGGGTAGAGGAAAGGAAAGGGGGCACAGGTGGAGAGAAAAGAACAAATGACTCGCTGTCAGGCGGGTTTATCTGGAATCCGGGGTTGGAAGCTGCACGTCAGGCTCCCCACAAGAGCACTTTCATTAATGGAAGGGACGGAAAGCCCCCACCCCGCCCCTGCGAATGCAGAGTGAGAGCTTTCTGTCCGGTTCGCAGGGACATTTTCAAAACACTGCTTCAAAAGCAGTGTAAAAAGCTTTAAAAAAAAAAAGGTTTTTTTCTATCCCGAGGGCGAGTCCTAATGTAGTCCTTCCCACCTGGGTGCTGCAATTACCGAACTAGCACAGTTGTTAAGGTGTTTCTCCATCAAAGGTCCCGCCATTTTAGTTGTAGTTACCGTCTCTGGTCGTGGACTGCTGCAACCACAGGAATACCAAGAAACCCCACGCTCCAAAAATAGACTTACATTGGATACATGCCTCTAATTAACACACAGGGCGTGGGCCAGCACCATGTCTTGATGTCATTAAGTGTGGCGTCACCCCTAATCGAGAATGGCAGAGCTCTGTGGTCGATGTTCGGGCAGATGCGGGCAAGGTGCATTCTGGTATTTGGAGTCCTACATTCGAAGGTGAGAGATAACTACAAGTACCAGAGCTGGCAATCACCAGGGCTGGATTAACTACTAATGGTTATAAATGCATGTAAGCACATTTGAGGTTCAGGCCTCTTGGCG